>NW_026441818.1:0-32500 GCF_025612915.1 Magallana angulata
ATATTTAGGCGAAAACGCAATAGATAAAAGTTGTTTGAGCATTGTATTTATTCAAATAAGTTATTTGTTCGGACAAATTAGCAATTTGTTCGGACGAATTAGGATTTGTTCGGACGAATTAGGATTTGTTCGGACGAAATAACTATTTGTGCGGGAGAATTAGGATTTGTTCGGACGAATTAGAAACTGTTGGGACGAATTAGGATTTGTTCGGACGAATAAGTTATTAATAGTGGTACATGTATGAGAGAGAGAGAGAGAGAGAGAGAGAGAGAGAGAGAGAGAGAGAGAGAGAGAGAGATGTCATAATCATGGATACATAAATGTGGAAAGTCTAATCAGTTTACATGATCATGCAAGGATCCAGAAAAATTTACCGGCGTGGGGATGGGGGGGGGGGGGGGGGGGTCTGAGAGATAATTTTGTTTGCGGGGTGGGGGTCCAAGGTCCCCCAACCACCCCGGCTCTAGATCCGCGTATAGATGTATGCCAACTCTAGGCAGCGCAGGTTTTTTCTTTGGTAGCTAGAAGTTTTTTTTCGCGCAATGCAAGAAGAAATGTTTTCAATAGTCATAATTATATGATTCCGCAGGTGGATTTCGATTGTCGATGTTTAAATTGAAAATGTTGTCATTCTGCTGTTTACTTGGGACACTGGACATACGAAATTATCTTTCGCTTTAACTTTATACATATACATGTTTATTTTTTTTCTTTTCAGTTTTATACAGTTTTGTATTATCATTCAGTAAATGCATAGATACAAATATATATATTTTAAATATGTAGGAAATAAATTTACAAAATTAGTTAGTAGGGGACTCAGAATAAAGTATCCGTAGAGACCCCTACCAGTTATGCTCCAAAGGCCGGGTCACCCTTGGATTATTCCTAATTCGTCCGAACAAATAACTTATTCGTCCGAACAAATAGCTAATTCGTCCGAACAATTCCTAATTCGTCCGAACAATTCCTAATTCGTCCGAACAAATAACTTATTCGTCAGAACAAATAACTTATTCGTCCAAAAAAATCCTAATTCGTCCGAACAAATCCTAATTCGTCCGAACAAGTCCTAATTCGTCCGAACAAATAACTTATTCGTCCGAACAAATAGCTAATTCGTCCGAACAAATAGCTAATTCGTCCGAACAAATAGCTAAATCGTCCGAACAAATCCTAATTCGTCCGAACAAATAACTTATTCGTCCGAACAAATAACTTATTCGACCGAACAAATCCTAATTCGTCCGAACAAATCGTAATTTGTCCGAACAAATAGCTTATTCGTCCGAACAAATAACTTATTCGTCCGAACAAATAAGAATTATTTATTTTTTCATCTGGCCCTACCACGCCGCCGTCATAAAGTGAATATATACTAGCGGAAAAAAGAAAATGTGCATTATAAAATTTAGTATAATTTTTCTATATCTATTGTTTGTATTTATATAATTTAAACAATCGATACAGTAATGGTAATGTTTTTGACGATATCGGATGGTAACCGTCCGGGTGCACCGACTTTTTCATGCACCTGTTGTTTATTGAAGAATTTGTACGCACGAGTTTTACGGGCCAATGCTGTTTGGAATAAGAACTGTATAGGATTTGTTTAAAAAAAATTTGTTAAGGAAATCACTTTAGTTTCAACAAAATGTACTTTTTCCCGCTAGTATATCTTAAAAATATTAGTTATTTTTCCTCAACGCGGCGGTTTCTGTTATACGAATGTAGATAACAGTTCTTTGCTTGAGACAGATGTTTGTATAATCAAAAATTTAATCATATCAATAATTATCTCAAGGCGTTTGATTTTATAATCATTAATCTTTGATTGTTGATAAGGCACGGACAATGACTTACAGTAAAACAGGTCACATTTGATTTGCCTGAGATGACACGGAGCTCAATTATATGTAAGCGTCACAATAAAAAAAAGGAAAAGCCAGGACATTTTCTAACGGATATTTACATAAATCACTTTTCAATTCATGTTAAATCAAATACATTAAGTATATGTTATCATAATGTTCTCTAGATGTGGCAGTAGCATTATTTGATTTAAAAAGGACGCACGGTTTCTATTGCTAGTAAATCATCGAGTACTCGACTATCGGTCGACTAAAGCCTCCGATTAATCGACTAAGCCAACCGAGTAAAATTGACATCCCTAATATATATATATATATATATATATAGAGAGAGAGAGAGAGAGAGAGAGAGAGAGAGAGAGAGAGAGAGAGAGAGAGAGAGAGAGAGACTTTAGTCTAAATGAAATTTGAATTCATTAAAGTTCAAATGTGATTTGTCGTCATATCGAACACAAAGGTTGTTTGTGTTTTTTTACAATGTCAAACAAAACCAGCAAAAACGTGATATTTTGTATAAAAATGATATACACAGACTAAGCAGATGGTCCAGTGTAACACAACTCATTAGTGATTGTAAGTTGACCTAGGACGGGTCAGTTTATTTCAAATAATTCCTTGTCATTGTTTTTGTCGTCAGGGTGTTTTAATAATGTATTTAATTCAATCAACAGAAGGATTTATTTTCAGGGATGAATAAAGCGAGGTTTTGTTTTCAATTTTGTTGTTAAAATAATCTTTCTAGTAAAAAAAAACATCAGATAGGTTTAAACAAATCATAGTAAAAGTTTCATGTAACGAGAAACGCAATTGACAATATTATTGAGGTTTATACCCGTATTTGCTAGTTACCTCTTAAAAAAAAATCATTATACTATTGGTAATGACGAAATCCAAATTCGTTCTTGAAAACATCTAAGGTAATACAAAACAGATATTAAGCTAAATGATTCTTATAACTCAATTTTTCTGATTTTTTGATATTTGTTTTTTGGAATGAAAACTTTAAATATGTAAAATCAAAAAAAAAATCCGATCACACAGTTTTTGTCCACATCGCCCCAAACAGACCATTTGAATCTCCTTTCAGTTAAGTGTAAAATGAAATAGTCTCTGTTATAATTTCCTATGCCATAAAGTTATTTTTCAAGATATTTCAAATATTTGTGCTCCTTTTTATACAAGAGACATTCTTGTTACTTAAAGATACTGAAATAAATTCCAACTGGTAACTAAAGGTAATTTCTGATGCGATGTAATGTTAAACTAGCGCCTGTGAATTATCTTTTAAGACGAAAATATGCAGCACTTAGCGGTATCTAAAGAGAAAATGCATTATTCAAATTTAAATGAAATTTACCAGTGTGAATGTCATGACCCTGTAATTAAAATATATCAAGATAAAGAAAATTTAACCATTGGTATTATATTGATTAAATGTTTAGGTCAGACGACACGTTCCTCAATTTTATATAACGTTTTCCAGGAATTTACTCATGGTTTACTACTACTTTGACAAGCTTTCTTGCAAAAAATTAGGACCAGGCATTTTTGCAAAATACTAGAGTATGCAATTTCCTCTATAATCATCTGAAAATACACTTCAATTGCTGATATCAAAATAAATAAATATACAGGAGAGCGAAATTCACTATATTGAAATTCTATCTCGGCCGACGCCAGGCTTTGAACTCACGACCTCTAGAACCTACGCTCATGACGGTGAGAGGCCATGGCTCTAACCATTCGGCCATCTATGCACTTCTTCAAAAACAAGTAAATTTTAATCATTCTAAAATTAATTATGAAAATAATAATTCTTACTGGAACTCTTTATTACGAGGAGATACTAAAAAGATGCTCGAGGAACGTGTCGTCTGACCTTAAGAATATTTGACAGAGGTAAATATTGATAAAAATCCTAGATGGCGTCATCATATTTGACCTTTGACCTGTTGATATGACCTTGAAATTTATTGAACATCAAGCCTGAACACTGATGGTGGTTGTGTCCAAATTTCAGGTCTTTACTTTTAAAAGAGCACAAGTTACGCATTTTTAACTGATATAAGGCTTAATTGCACACAAATCATATGAACACCATCTAAATGTTTGTTTCAAAATTATCAAAATACGTTGTAACTCAATTTTTTTTGGCCTTGAGTAATTGATGGATATGATTTATATTTTTACATAATATTAAGTCATTATTTTGTGTATTTAAGAAAATATTTCAAATAAATAATTTCAGGAGTGTTTCGTACTACCTTAAGTTAAAGACGTCTAATGACGCACAGTTTATGCACAGTATTTTCAGTTTTGCCTTTTTGTCAATTATATGAATAAAGGAAAGGTGGAGACATAATGTGCAACCTTTATTCTGGAATAGTTATTGACTTCTTATAAGTTTATACTCAGAAGATTTGAATAAAGGCCATTTCCCTTTTTTATTTGTAGTTTAGTAAGTCAAAAATGCCTTTAAGCAATACAACCCATTTTGAAATAGCTGCATAAGGACTGAATTCTTAGTAGTTATTTATATGGACCGATTTACATGTAAATACTATCAATACTAATAAACATGTTAAAATATAGGTATATTTCGGCTGATATCGCTTAAATATAACGAAAAATGAAAAAAAAAACTTATCAAGTTTCATTACAGTATAAATAAAAAAAATCCAAAAAAAAAAATATAAAAAAGAATAAACATTAAAAGGAGAGAAAACGTATTGTTGTTTTAATTCAATCCTTTTATATTCATTAAAAATTTATAAGATAGACAGATGTGCCTCGTGGAAATAATTTTGAATAATATATTTTAAGGTAAGTGATTCCATTGCCGAGTAAAAAACATGTCATTACATGCCGAATTATTATGTATTTAAACGAGCAACCACAGGCTAATTGATTTATAATATACCAGATGAAATATCTTATATAAAGATACCAAGGTGAACAAGTAAGTATTTAAAAATATGCATACTTTCATTAGAGAAATGAATATAGATAGAGAAAACATGATTACTATTTTCATTTGTGCATTGGCTTAAAGGTTCTATTAGTTTTCTTCTAGACTGAATGATTTGTTTTTGCTACACTACACTCTGTTTTTAAACAATAAACATAAGTAAGTAAGTAAGTAAATCATTTATTATAGTGACATGTATTACAACAAATTACAAAATGTTATACAAAATGGAAAATGAAACACCCGGCCCATTGGACCTATATGTCACTGCAAATACAATTATAACATATATACACATATTACGCATTCGGGTTTTTTTTTTATACAATAATGATTGTCTGTAAAGGTAAGTTTCAAGACAATATTTAGAGGTTTGTCTCGGAAAATTTGACACTAGAAAAATAATACAGCCTAAATTTGACATTACTAGTGTTGGATTATATCCTACATTATTAAATAATTCCCTTCTAAAATCAGAATACATTGCACAATTCAACAGAACATGACTCTCGTCTTCTATTTCATTTAATATACAAAACTTACTTTTATCGAGAGGTTCACCCTTATATCGCCCTGTTTCAATTCTAATTATCCCACATCTGAATTGTGCCAAAAAAAATCTTTGAGATTTTGAAATGTTCAATATATAGGTTCTGTTGAAATAGAACATTCACACGTTATAAAAAGTATTTAACAACCAGTATTTGGACGGATTGAATGTGATAGTATAATGATAAATGAAAAAAATTATCAAATTTTAGTTCGTAAATACTTTAAATGGGTTTTCTCCATGATTAAATTCTACTAAATTTGACCTAATGTGGGTCGATAATCTTTGTTTTAAACTTAAATACCTTAATGAACAAGTTATCACTTTCTTCATTTTCCATTAACCAAGTATATTCTATGAGGTAGGTATCGATCATTCAAATTTCTTGAGATTAAAAACTGTTTGAAGAATGACAATAAGAAACTGTCAACCATCTCAAAAATCCATAAATGGCTTATTTGAAAGGATAACTACTGCAATGTCTATTAATATATACATATTAAGCACAACCATTGCACACAAAATATTCTACGATAATCAACTATAATAGAAACGTACACACTTGCAAACATAATCCACATGACTGACAAGTCATGTGATCAAAATAGGCGGAGTCCCGCAATCCCACACACGCAACACGTCAAAGTGCCCTTACCCTAACCCTAACCCTAACCCTTTTCTTCAAGAAACTCATTTTATTCAAAAATTTGAAATAAAATATAATTTTTATTGGGATGGAACATCTGTGCATGCATTTTCAAACTCTCAGTTTAGCAGAGGGATCACTATTCTTTTTCGTAAAGAACTAAATTTGGTAATTCAAAATACCCACCGTTCGGAAGATGGTAGAAAACTTTTAGTAAACGTAAAAATAGATGATAAAAACTTCACGTTTGTAAATATATATGCACCAAATGATGATTCAAAACGTACGGCTTTTTTCGAAAGGATGAAAAGATTTATTACACTGCATTCTTTACAAGAAAGCGATAAATATTTATGTGGTGATTTTAATTGTTCCTTTGAAAGAAAAAATGATAAATCGCACAAAAAGTTAGCAGAAATTATTAATTATTTAGATCTCGTAGATATTTGGAAACAAAAAAATTCTTATACAGAGGGATATACTTGGTGTGATTCGGAAAACAACCCAAAAAGCAGAATTGATTTCATATTTACAAGTAAATTAGCCTCTGAACTAGTTGAAAAAATTCAAGTTAAACGCATTCCAGGTACTCATAGTATAGGAAATAGAATGAGCGATCACCTTTTTTTGAAAATAATTGTAAAAATTGATAAATTAAAAAGAGGCCCAGGGTATTGGAAACTAAATACATCACATCTTGATAACGATGAGTATAGAGAAGGAATAACAAATATTTTTAAAGATCTAGACAATTCACTAGATGCTTTTTCTAAATGGGAAACTTTTAAACTCAAAGTACGCGACTTCTCGATAAACTTCGCAAAAAAGTCATAAAACAATATAAAATCAAAAATACAAAATTTGGAAAAGAAAATCGATGAAATAGAAACTCTACCAAGTGAAAAGATTAATATGAAAGAAAAACGTGATCTTGAATCAGAACTTGATAAACTACAAAACGAAATTGCAAAAGGCGCGCAAATAAGATCAAAAGAGAGATGGATAAATGAAGGTGAAAAAAATACAAGCTATTTCCTAGGACTAGAAAAGAAAAATCAAACTAACAATACCATTAAAGAATTAAAAGATGTTAATAACAAAATAATCAATACAAACTATAAATAAATATGCAATTTTTACGATAATCTGTACACGACGAAATCTATCGATTGCAATAAAATCTCTAATTATATTAATGACATTAAATGTCCAACCCTTAATGAACAAGATAAGCTAAAACGTGATGCTTTACCAACTTTAGACGAGTGCAAAGAAGCGGTGTTTAATATGAAAAACAACAAATCCCCTGGTTTAGACGGACTGCCCTGTGAATTTTATAAATGTTTTTGGGAATATATTTCACCAATATTTTTTGATTTACTCATAAGCATATATAACGATTAGCACTAATCACAGTTCTATTTAAAAGTGGCGACAGAAAAAGTCTAAAAAACTATAGACCTTTAAGTTTAACTAATACTGATTACAAAATTATAGCATTCATATTTGCTAGACGATTACAAAAGGTTATTAATAAATTAATCGGAAACGAGCAATCGGCTTACATTAAGGGTCGTTATATTGGCGTTAATGCGAGATTAATATTGGACATATATGAATATTGTATAAAAAATAATAATGATGGGATTCTATTATTTCTAGACTTTGAAAAAGCTTTCGACTCTGTTGAGTGGAATTTTCTCTTTAATGTCTTAAAAAAAATTAACTTTGGGGATAATTTCATAAACTGGGTTAAGATTTTGTATACAAATCCATTCTTTAAAGTAAAAAATAATGGATGGATATCCAAGTCATGTAAAATGTCAAGAGGAATAAGACAGGGATATCCAATTTCAGCAATGCTTTACATTTTTATAGCAGAAATTTTAGCTTTAAAATTAAAAAACAATAATACAATAAATGGTTTTCATTTTAACAATACGCATAAAGAGATTAAATATTTGCAATATGCAGACGATATAACTCTTACTTTAAAAAACACCTCATTTCTAAAAAAAAAAAAAGGCATTACAGACTGTTGAACTATTTTGCTGCCATGCAGGATCAAAAATTAATTTGAATAAATCCCAATGTATACTCATGGGCAATTTAAAAGATAAACATGAAATTATAGAAGGAGTAAAAGTAACAAACAGTGCAGTGCGATGCTTAGGAATTCACATCGGTCATGATAAAAATAAATGTAATGAGATAAATTAGATGAAAACTTACAACGACATGGAAAAACTGTTTGAGTCATGGATTAAGAGAAAGCTAACTATATTTGGCAAATCGTGTGTTGTCAATAATTTAGCTGTGTCAAAATTAATTTACATTGCATCTATTCTCCCACTTCCCGAAAATGATTTTATTAAGAAAGTCAATAGAGCCATTTTCAATTTTATTTGGAACAAACATGACAGAATTAAACGAAATACGTCAATAGGAAAAATAGAAGAAGGCGGGATCGGTGTAATAGACATAGAACTCAAGTTAAAAGCACTGAAAGCATCTTGGGTTAATAGATTATCAGAGTCATGTTTAATTAATGAGGTCATTAATGCTTATTTGAAATGGGTCAACCTTAATTTGAACTACATATTATCAACGACTGAGAGAAATATAGAAGATTTTACAGTTATTAATCATATTCCTAAATTTATCAAGAAATATTTTGTTGTTTTTATAGTTGTAAAAAACAAAATAACATTCTTAACATGTCAAACGTAACATTTGTACAACAACCCCTATGGAACAACGAACTATTTAAGTATAAAGGCAAAACGTTGTGTTTTTTAAGATGGATAAAAAGTGGTATATTATATGTAAAAGATCTCTTCAAGAAAGATGGCAAAATGAAAACACTAAATTAATTATCTGATATTTTGTTGAAAAAATGTAATTGGCTATGTGAATATAATATTTTACGAAACGTAATAAGACAACAATGTGTGAATTTTGATATGACATGTAGTCAATACACAAAAAGTAATGTTGAGAAAAGTTATACATTTCATTTAGGATGGCATACAATAACTGACAAAAAATGTAAATTCTTTTATGAAAATTTGTTGACTACTAAGTTCCAAAAACCCATTTATAAATCTTATTATAAGAACATGTTTAACGTTCAAAAAGAAAACTGGAAAAGAATATACATTAATAAAATTAAAAACATATATGATAAGAACATATGTGAATTTAATTACAAATTATTGAATAATATATTAAATTGCAATTTATTTTTACATCAATGTAAGTTAAGACCAAGCAGATGGTGTGATTATTGTCAAGACACAACAGAGAACTTTGAACATCTTATTTTTGAATGTGACAATGTCAAAAAAAATATGGTCAAAACTGTGTACGACTTTGCATTTAGATATTATGTGGAAACATGTAATCATAGGCTTTTATTATGAAAATAACCTCAAGGTACAATTTTTGAATAATATTATATCTTATGATGCTTATAGAATTTACAAATTTAAAATGTTATTTAGATTTGAAGAAAAAACTGAAACCTCTCAAAGTCTAAACGAATATGTAAAGAATTACTTAATTAGAGATATGAATTACATTACAATGTACTTAAAATCATCGAAATATTCATCAAAACTTAAAACATTAATAATTATATTGTGATTACTATTGTATACCCTAGACACTTAGGGTCTGCCTATGTATATATGTGCTACACCCGGGGACCATGTGATGGACTGTATCTAGATGTGTTTGTCCTCCGGGTTAGCCAGGGTATTACATGTACATTTACTTAATATATTTCTACCTTTTACTATGATAGCTTACTATGTACCAATTTTTTCATATTTGTGTACACAAATTTTTTTGTGTGTGCACATGTATATAAGACGCAAATATTGTGAATCATAGTTATGCATATCTATAGATTATCGACGCACATGTATCTCTAAATACATATTACATAAACAATTATATACCAAAATTAAAAACATTATTTCTATGTATAAATATTTATATATATAAACATGCATTAATATACATGTTTTAAGACAAATAGTTAGATACTTTTAAATGTCTTCTCAATGAAAACTTGTACATTATTTGTAGCATTAATATGAAAAATTAAGGAATTATACAAGATGTCTGTAGGCTTATAATTGAAATTTTTGAAGTTGTTGTATATTTGTTTACTCTTGTGAATAATGTTGATAATAATAAAAAAAAAAAGTACTGATAGTACTGATAAGCGCTAACCCAGCTTCTGTTTGCATATAAAAATATATGCATATAACATTTCAGATTAAGTATACGTAATACATTTCCTCATCACTGCGTGGCATCCCCTACAATGACGTATCTTTTATAATCTTTTACAATCTGGGTTCAAAAGAGCTTTAAATTGCCATTTTTTCAATTTTTGCATTTGTTATCCTGGCAACCGGTTCCAACTCACTTTTTAAGATGGTCATGCATGACCGTTTTACCAAAGGGTATGAAATTACGAAATACGAAGAAAATCGGTAACTGTGTGAACACTTTATTTTGATATTTATAGAGAATTGTTCTTTTAAGTAAATTAAGAGCAGACCTTAACGTAATAGATTTGAAACATATATTCATAAAATGTTAACAAAAATGATTCAGAAACATAACCATTTTATGAAAAGTAAAAATACTTGCTGAAAATATAAGGGAAAATTCATGATCAATTCAAAGATTTCAAAGCATGGTATTACGCTAATTGAAATAACACATCAACGCAAAATCATAACATGTTATAGCTTGATGATAGCATTAAGTAGAGAAGCGAAAACATCTCTTCGCAAAATGATAACATTTAGTTGCGAAATGATAACATATCGTTGCAAAATGATAATATATCGTCGCAAAATGATAACATATCGTCGCGAAATGATAACATATCATTGCAAAATAATCACATACCGTCGCCAAATGATTACATATAGTCGCAAAATGAATCGACATAAATTCAAATAAAAAGATTTCGCAAACAGTCATTTAGCACTATATACATGTTAAGGTCACAGTTGTTTAGTGGTAGCTCATAACAATGTTTGCTGAAATCTTGATGGTTTTTAAGAGGTAGATGTTCATGACCATTCACCATATTTGACTAAGAGCTCTGTATTAAGGCCAGCATTTTTTTATTTTTAGATTTACGAAATATTTTTCAAATTATTTGGTGAGGAGGAGGGAAAAAAAATAAAAATAAAATTAAAAAATTTGTCCGTCGAGAAAAAAAATGAAAATAAAACAATTTTTCAACAATATTTTTTTATTTTTAAAATAAGAACATGTGTCCAGGAGCTGCCATTTTTTAAAAATATCTAAGTAATTTTGGTTGTTGGTGATGTTCTTATCATAACATATTTTATCCATGGGCACTGAAAATTTGTGTTGATATATTGTACATGCATGTATAAAAACGAAGGTTTTTTTTTTATAAATACAAGTACATACTGTACATATACATTAAGACCAAAAAAATTAAGGTAGTTTTCACTTCCTCCTTGCAGAAAAATAGGAAGAAGTGTGAGAAATAATTTATTTGATTAAATTAACAATGCTATTCACAAATTCGAAATTTAAAATATTGTTACTGAAAATAAATTGGATTAGAAGCATGTCCATAAATGTCAGTAAAAAATCAAACAAGTTTTTTTATTTAAAAAAGACTAACTAACATTTAAAAATTTATTTATTTATGTAACTATACCTTTAATAAAGGAAATATTTCGTTATTTTGTTAGCTTAATGACAAATAAAATCATTCTCTTTCCTTCAGTCATAAGACTCCTGTGTTCAGTGTGTTTAGGGTTATTAGTCCAACCCTATGACCCACTTACAACCGTTATGTAGAGGATCTATTTCCAAATGGTTAAATTATGATTATTTTATAATTTATTTTGCAAAATTTTTTTAAAAAAAAGTTACATCATTTTCTTGGCAATGAGGTTTTTTTTTAATTTACGGAATTGTGATAGAAAAAGACTTCAACTTCTCTTTATTGAGGAAATTCTGGCTAAGTTGCCGATCACAAAACTTAATAGGGTCGTAAATTGTAGGGTTGGACGAAAGCAAACAGGAGTAGGCCCTATGGTGTTTTTTGTGACTTCTAGTGCCTGTGACTTGATCGGAAAGAACTTGGTCTTTTTAATCAATGCATGAACAACAATCAGACTACACATATACGCGATTGCATCAACATTTATTTTTATTTTTACCAGAAAGAAAATTTCGGGTCGGAGGAAAAAATGAAATTAATAGCTAGTTCAGGTTCTTTTATTTTTATTTGAATTTTTAAAAAATAGGGTCGGCGGGTTTGTAAATCGAAATTTCAAAAAATGCTGGCCTAAGATAAACATACATTTCATTGCTTATATACGGATTTTTCTTGACTAAAACAGTTAATAGCCAAACTATCATCTATTTGCTACGAGTGATACAGGCAAATATGACAGGTGATTGTTAACGACCTAGCCTTAAAAAATATTTCATCTTGTAAAAGCTAGCACCTTTAAATAAATGTACTGAAATTGTGTAGACGGAAAAAATATCTCTTACCTTATTGTTAATGGCAAGTTACAATTAAAATATAAAAAGGTTTGTACTGTTTCAAAGTGAATGTTAATGGTTAAACATCGCATATGCATCTTACTCTAATGCAAAAAGTCCCCATATTATCAATTTGATAAAAAGCACGTTAAATATCAAATTTAAATTAAAAAATGGAATTTTCTATCGTAACCACAGGTAGTTTTGTAATTTTATGCGCCAATCTTTAATAATCGTCTATAAAAAGATATGAACAAACTAACTATCTTTAAATATTAATGGATAAATTGCTTTTCTTTTATATATATATATATATATATATATATATATATATATATATATATATATATATATATATATATATATATATATATATATATGTTTTAACATTTTCATTACATTTTTATTAATATTTTGAAGCTCTGTTTTGATTACATAATATGTTAAAAAGGATACATATATGCAGTTTTTTGATTGAGACTGGTTATGGTGATGTTTTCTCAGCAGAATGGCACGAGTGTTCATCTACAAAGAGAATTTAAATACAGTTTATTCGGATAGTTCATATCAATCCAACTCCGCCCTGGCCTTTCCTAACCCATTCTTTACACCGAAACCTTACCCTGACCCTAAAAAATCGTTGCTCCTAGAAACAAGTTAACATATTTACAAAAGTATGTTATATAATTCATTATTATATGCATCATTTTTAAAAATAATGATAAATTTCATTTTCATTTAAACAAGAGTTTTATCTTAATTGAACACGCTATTTTCCGTGTGAATTGATTTCTGGCTAAGATGTTTGCGGCGATCGGCTCTGATATTTGGTAGTAAAGAACATTGTTAGCAATGCAGATACATATTAATCATTTAAGGTCATATGTTTTATAATTAAATCGTAACTGGAGTTTAAAAAAGTCTATAGACGCATCTTGTATTAACAACTTGGCATCTGTTTATAAAATAAAATTCTGTGTATATCTTGATTTGTACGTTTTTTTTTTTTAAAAAAATTATGCCATTTTCATGTTTATTGTGAATATCGTTAATTGTGACAATACGTTTATAATGAACATCATATATCCTTTTCTATCTCGTGCGTGCATAGTGTTAAACTGTGCATCAATCCTATCCTTTCGTGCGTGAAGTCTATCCTATCGTTTATCTTGTAAAAAAATAACATTACGGGTATTGTAACATTGAGTATTTATTTTCGAATGATTTCAAAATTATTTGAACACTGTTTGTTATCACCACATGCCACTTTAAACAAAAAGGGTTTTCGCTTATAAAACACGTATACACAAAGTTTATAACCAATAAACTATTTAACAGAGCCACGACACTTCATTCAATATAAGAAAGAAACAGTAATTAATCAAAACAAGAAACCCACAGGACTTGACGGTCAACTGATTACCATACCCATTGAATTCTCGTCTTTTGTTTGGCATTTGCAAACATCTACACATAAATAGGGGAGGGTGGGCAGGGAAAGAGTCAGAATGCTATGATATTTTTTATAACGTTACTCCATGTGCCACAAATTTTAAAATGTAACAAGGGGCCCATAAGCCTCATCCGTCACCTGACCATACTCTGTCATGAGGTTTTGCTTCCGCCATTTTTCGCTTAATATTTCGATAATAATAAATACAAATGTGCTCAAACTTCGGTCATCCAGTATGAAAAATGTCCATACTATCTGTTTTGAAACGCCCCCCCCCCTACAGCTTCAGTTTTCAATACACATCAAAAAATAGAAAGTCTACGGGGATTTCGCATTGCACCAGTCATGATTAAGCCCCAAAGATAAGGTTGAAAAATTGCGCGAGGTGTCCTGAGTACTTCCGAATGGAAAAAAGTTGTAAACATTTCCCATTATTAATCTCCGTAAGAAATTTGCTTTCGTTCATGTAAACTTTTATGGGTGAAAAAGGATAATTTCAACTGTACTTCTTTCGCAGGTATGTGTATTTTAAAAAAAAAATCATCACAAAGTGACGGAAGCAATAACTTGGGACAAACTATAACTACACTGTTGCTTCGTCAATGTATATTCATGTGCTCTATAATTATAGGGCTAATTATTTTTATTGTATCATCCAAAACACTTTAAATTCTATAAAAAAATATTAAAAGTTGAAGCATATCATATACAAGTACAAAAAAATAATCTATCAAAATTACCCAACCCTGTCTTATATAACCATTACAGCTCTAACCTAACACCAGAACCCCTGACACAGGGTCCACTAAATTCATCATTTTGGAAGAAGCTTTCTTCCTCATTATAACTATGTACTTTCAGGTGATTTATTGGATTAATACCCAGGGGCAGGGGAGTAGACTTTCAACGAAATACTGCATACATTAGGAGTTTAACTCATACACCAGAACCCTTGACCCAGGGGCTATGCAATTCACAATTTTGGAGGAAAGTGTGTATTCCTCATCGTTTCTATGTTCTTAGTTCATTTGCCTAATAATCATGAGCAGAGGAGAGAATTTTTAAAGAATAAATGCATTTATTTTCTCTATATTATCATAATTTATCATTAAAGCCCCGCCCTAAGACTAGAACCCTACCCAGTGGCCATAAAATTCACAATTTTGAAAGAGGCATTCTTCCACATCTTTACTAGGTACATGTACTTATAATAATGTATTTTTCATCTACTCTAAAACAAAAAGCTAACTGAATGTGCGAATATAGAATAGTTAGAAATGCAATATATAAAAAATCACTAAAATTTGATATGAAATGTTGTCAATATATACAAAAAGTATTCAATTGTGATTTTCTTTTTATTAATGGTTTACATTGTATTGAAGACAAAAAATGTAAAAAATTTTACGAAAATTTGTTGTTCAAAAAATTCAAGCCTCTCTGTCACGAGGCAATGTTTAAAAGAATGTTTTCAGTGGGAAAAGAATATTGGAATGACATATACAAAAACAAAGTAAAAGATATATATGACAAACGAATATGTGAATTTAACTACAAAATGCTGAACAATACAGTGTGCTGTTACAGCTTCCTTTTAAAATGCAAATATAGGTCTTCTGCTTCTTGTAATATATGTAGCGAAATTGAAGATGTAAAACATTTGATTTTTGAGTGTAAACATGTTAAGATGATATTGTCAACTTTAAGCTGAGTTATAGGATTTGATATACAGTGGAAAAAATGTTATTTTGGGTTTTTATTTTGAGAGAAATACAAAAATACGCTATTTTAATACTATTGTGTCATTCATAGCATACAAGATATTTAAATATAAAAAAAATATCAGATACAATATCGATGTACTTGTAAATATGTCAAAAATACAAATGTTAAAAATAATATTGTGAAATTTGCAGATATGCTGTAATTGTTATAATACATGTAATATTTCTCTATGACTAACTATTTTTGCCCGAGATAGTTGGATTTTGTTAATGGGCTGATTTGTAATGTGAAATAGATAAATAAAAAAAAAATGTAATTTTGATATATTATCATAAGAGCCCCACCCTGACACCAGAACCACAAAATTAGCTATTGTGGTAGAGAGTTCAATGCTCAATACAATCATGCCAGCAGTTTGACTGCTTGATGTCAAGTAGTAAAGAAGAAGATTTAAACAAAATGCATTAATTTTGATGGCTTTAACCACCCCCCCCCCCCCCAGGAAGGCGGGGTCATGGATTTCACAATTTTTAACCCCTTTATCCATAGATGCTGTACAAATACAGATAGCAAAAGGTGACTTAGATGACGAAGAAAGCCCCGACTTAAGGTCTGAACCACTGATGGAAGGGCTATATTTTTAACAATTTTTTATAGGACTTCATGGGCATCATAAACAAAAATCTAGTTTCCCCCCCGAGTTTATAGGGAAACAGAAGAAGACCTTTAAACAGTTGGCTATTTTTGCTTATTAATCCTTGCCCATGAGGACCATAGGGTAGTTAATTTATGAGTTTCATAATTATTATTCTCCTTCTTATAGAAAAGCTTCAATCTAAAACTTGTACCAATTGGCCTTGTAGTTTTTATAAAGTTACAAATTGTCAACGGACGGAGCTTTAGGCAGAAAAACAGACGAAACCATGAAAGCATTATTTCGCGCGAATGTTCCAGGTGACCTGAAAAGTGATAAATGTGGCAATTTACATGTAATTAACTTTTCTCAGAATTTTTTCAGATTCTAAAGTCCCCACTAACAGATACGATCTACCGCAGTGTCTGTGTTGAAATAAATGGCGTCATGTATAATATCTAAACACCGAAAACGCTCTATAATAGTTGATAACATGAGTATTAGTTTATTTTGCTTAAATATTGATGAATTTTTAAAGGATTGCTCTTGTGTTAATTTGTTAACAAAACGCGTTTCTACAAATCTGTGCAGCTAATAAAACTTGTCACGTGATTGAAATTCGCGATAGCGGTAGACAAAAATTGTGAAAATGTTCCGCTTGTTTGGGTTTTATTTTTAATGGTTTCAGTCGCATAATATATCATCTGTTAGCAGTAAGCAGCATCATTATAACAAAGCAGCCAATTTAATAATGAAATTTATGAATGGAAATAAATAAAATATTTGCATTTTTCTTCATTATGCATTTTGTTCATTTATGCAACAACTGAAACCTTTTTGCTAACCTTAACAGATGAGTGGACATAAATTCATATTGTTGCTGGATGCTAACAACAGTAACATACTTATACTTATTTTTGTCCTTTGATTAATCTCTACGTTTATTCTCTGAAAATTACAATAAACAGTAAATCTTGTTTTATTTGCATGTTACCAAATTTGCAAACATTGGGTAAAATGTAACTGTATTTGTTTCCGTCAGTCATTTTTTGTAATTTCAAAACAGTTTTTGTAAGCAGACAATATGGAATATTACTAAAACTGCATATTGTTTTCATTTTGTGATTCGAAAGTGATCACGAACAAGATGAAATAAATTGAATTAAAAACATGGATTATGTCATAATCAAAAGTGAAATGTCGTAAGCAGTATGAATACAAAGAAAACAAAGTACGTGATCCCTTAAAATTATTTGTGCATTATTTCATTTTTTAGAATAAAACAAAAAAGATGCTGGAATAGATAACAACTTAATCTTACATTCGGTTATAGGTGTGTAATTATTCCGTTATATGTCGAGCTGAACTAATATTTAACTGATTGTGATAAAAGACCACTTCTAACATGATGAAAATATAATAACATTACGACGAGAATAAAACTTTATTTCAAACCAAAAACAGCAATTTACAAGCACGCACTGCTGGACTTTAATACTTCAGAAAAATTAAAAGGTAGACTATCCATAACTAAGGCAAATTTAACAATTTGATGGATCTATACTAGATTGAATAAATATTATGTATATGTATATGTAAGTTATTATGAGGCGAACAAATGCCAAACTCGGGAGTATCTATGAATTCAATATCATCAATCTTTTGCACTTACACTTTTTTTAAAGAGTTGTCTGTCCTTTAGAAAATTAAAAAAAAAATCATTTTCTGAAAATATATATGGTAAATTATAAATACCTTTAGCATATTCGAAGAAAAAGAAAGAGCGAGGTTTTGCAATTTTTACTTAGAGAAATGTGAGAGTTACTAGTACTAAAATATATTTAAAAGATGCATTTTTTCCCACGTCCGTTAATGTTAACTTCAACATATGATAATTTTGTTAATATTTACTTTTTATGATTTCAAAAGTTAATCGTTATTATTTAAGAAAGTATGGGACTCACGGTTTTGAAACTACCGCGCAACTCCGAATGACGTAAACCAATTCGCAGTCGTTAAATCTGTTGGATCAATTCTAAGGTATTTCACAATAAAATTTATTGTGGAAAGGATTTCATAGTTTCTTTTTAAAATAAAACGTGAACATTATTGATAATAGTAGTTAATTTAACCCAAAAATCTTATTTTACGACATAAATATCGGTTCGGTTTTCGGCAATGCGGAGGAAACGTGGATTCGATTTTGAACGCTGAAAAGACATAAAGGTTGCTAAAGCTCAGAAAAAGGATGGTCTAGTGCGAACGTGGACGCTCTTTTGGGCAGACCAATCACATAATTTGATATTACAGCTGAATAATTCGCATCACAGATGGAGGAAGATGACTCGACGCCAGCAAAAGCGATTTGTCCAGGTTTGACCTACATGTACATTCATTGATAGAGTAAAAGTATTTGGTAATCTCAGCGAGGTTAAGTTCGTCGAGACTGAAAATATTTGACACACGTTTCTTCAGTTTTTCAGTTTTGGCGAATCTTGCTGAGATTAGAGTAAAAGTTAAATTGGTATGGACATCATCGAATTTTTCATATGCCGGTGTAATGCACTGGTGCTTGCATGCATTGGTCTCTGCTCATGAATGTGTAAGATACCTATACCTATATAAGACTTATATAAAATACCTATACCTATATAAGTAGGCATCGAACATATTCGTGAGTAAAGGCCCAAGCACCTGAGGTGTAATTTCATAATAAAACAAGTAAGTATAATCATATATACAAGTTTTTGACAGCATGGTTCAATACACAGATCAGAACCCAGTAGAATTCTTGATGTCTTTCATTATTAATAGTTAATTCTAAAATATATCAGAATTTGTATCATGTCGCCACATGTTTCAGAAAATCAGATATTTCAAGTAGTCGATTTTCAACGCATGAGTTCATTCCAAAATGATGTTAAACCACACATACGAAATCTCCTGGCGTCTCTATGCATAGCCATTAGTCGAATTATGTGGCATCAAGTTTATATTTTAGCTACAAGTAGAAACTGCATATGATGACAACTAACTTTGATTTTGTAACAGTAATTTCAGATGCTATGTCTGAGTGAGATTTAATAATGATTCAGCATAGATAAAAATTGTTAACTGACAGCCATTATGTGTGGCGTTAGGTGTTAAACTATCGGAAACCCATGACGTCAGAAGGTGTATTTTAAAATAGGAAGACAAATAGAACACTTTAGGTAATGATATTTGTTATGGTATACAGGGTTAGGGTTAGGGTAAAGGCATATTTACGAAATCCTTTGCCTTATCAACTCGTCAAAGTCACCGAATGTCACGTGATCTTTGAAGGGCGGAGTCAAAGCTGGATTGATATATATAGTGGTTGTTGTTTAGGTTAAATTTCTCTACCAGCCATTTTACCTTACATTTAAACCTCAGCGTGAAACTTGAAACCATAAACTTGTTTTTGAACTCTGTGTGGGGGTCAAGTTTTGAACTTATACCTCGGTAGAAGCTCTTTTAAGATGATAAAGGATCATTAAATATTCTGGTTTGCATTAAGATTTACATAATTTTTATATCAATTATTGTAAATGACGAAATAAACCCTTCTTAAAAACCACACAGTATATTTTAAGCTGTAATGTTTGAGGTCAAAGGTTAAGGTTAAAGGATTAACCTTATAGGTCTTATTGAGTTTCCTAAGTATTAGTAAGGTCGTGTAAAGTTGTGTAAAGTCAACACAACAGTCATAACGGCAAGTTACGCATTTTTACTTCTGATTCCCATGAACCTAACATTAGGGCCCTACATATTGCATATCAATTTCAACAAGAGACATCCCTCTAACTAATGACAATCAGTATAAAAACCATTTCATGAATGCTAGCAACACTTGTATGCCTTCAAGTACAGCAACTCTCAATTTTACAAAAAATATTGACGGGTACTTTTTTTCCCCGAAACTGTCCCTTGCTACCTAAAGGTTTTTCGATTTCAACTGATTGGCTATCACTAAGATTTCTAGAATATAAGTTACGGTTCTTCAATGTCATGCACAACAGGTTAATGAACGATAAATATGGGTGCAAGTTTCAATGTAGCTGATCTCTGGGAGTTTCCTAATTTGCAATTAAAAAACTGAATTTTTTTACTGATATACCAAAAATGATGGGTTCCCTAATGGAGGTGAAATTTCACAATAAAATAATTTATCATTTAATCAATGCTGATTACTTCTTTCATGTAATAAAATATAAATTAAGGTGTGAGAATACATTTAAAAAGAGTTAGGAGATTTCTTAGGCGATTTACTATACCGATAATCTAATGATAAACAGAAAATTATGGGTTCTTTCATGGAAGTATAATTCTTTAAGAACAGGATTTATCATTTAAATAAAGCTGTTCATTCTCTTTGTATTAATATAATAAAAGATGAATTAGGGTGTAAGGATGAATTAAAAAAGAAGATTAAGAAGATGTCCTAGGTGATGAACTATAATACTGATTATTTAATGATGAACATGAAATGAAGGGTTAATACTAAAGGTCGTAACTTCAAAATAAAAGCATTTTTCTGGAGACTAATGCTGGTTATTTGTTTATTTTTTTGTATTAATGTAATAAAAGATAAATTTGGATGTAAGGGTAGATTCAAGAAGACTTAGACTGTTTCCTAAATGATTAACTACACTGATAATTTAAGGATAAACAGAAAATGATGGGTTCCTTAATGGGGTGCAATTTTATAAGGAAAGGATTTATCATTCAACTAGAGCTGTTTATTTCTTTGTATCAATATAATAAAAGATTTTAGGGTGTAAGGATGAATTAAAACAGACAGGAAGGTTTTGTAGGGAATATCTTATACTGATAACTTAACGATGGAGAGGAAATTAAGGGTTAGGGTTAGGGTTAAGGTTGGGTTAGGGTAAGGGGGATTGGGTTAGGGTTAGGGTTAGGGCACTTTGACGTGTTGCGTGTGCGGGATTGCGGGACTCCGCCTATTTTTAATCACATGACTTGTCAGTCATGTGGATTATGTTTACAAGTGTGTACGTTTCTATTATAGTTTATTTACCTAGAATGATTTGTGTGCAATTTGATGTGCAATTTGTCTTTTAGCGGTAAGTTGGTTTACTGTACTTCATGTTTTAATTATCAAAATATATTTTACATTATTGCTTATACATATTAAGTAATTAATGGGATGTAATAATCTTAAATAAAATATAAGAAATGAGATAGTATTTTATATAGAGAGAGGAATTCACTGAAAAGTAAACAATAAGATACTGACTGAAGGTTACCTGCGATATGATACAAAATATTTAGAATCAATAATTGCATAATTCTCAAATATAAACTTTTATAAATTTTATTTATTATAATTTATAAGTACTGAGGTCGTACATTTTTGGTGTACCCTAGATACACCTTGGGTATACCCAGGGTATACCCTGGGTATACCTAGGATATACCCTGGATATACCCTGAGTATACCCAGGGTATACCCTAGGTATACCCTAGGTATACCCAGGGTATTCCCTAGGTATACTCAGGGTATACCCAGGTTTTACCCTAGGTATACCTAAGGGTTTACCTTAGGGTATACCCAGGGTATACCCTGGGTATACACAGGATATACCTAAGTTAGTGTTTACGAATGTTTTAGCCACGTTCACTGTTATTTTAATACGTTTTGTTGAAATTATTTCACAATTTCAATGTAACTGATTTATTATTAAAGAGACCTTTGATTATTTAAGATATGTAAAGTTAGCTTTACCTAGATGGATATAAAAGTGAATTAATATGAATGGAACTTTTTTTTTTTTAAAGATGAATTCCGACGAAGATGAGCAGACCTTTGCAGAAACTGTGATGGAAAACATGAACTTAGCGAATATGTATTATCCTGTGAGCGAGTCACCCATGTTATTCATGAGAAGAGATAAACGGGTATTTGTAAGAAGCATGACAGTTGACGAAGCAGAAAGAGATATTTGGCTTCAGTACTCTTTTGATATTGATGGATGTGTTATTGAACTGAAGAATTTAAATGGAATACGAATGTTAGTTAGACATATAACACTCTTTCCGAATGATAATGGCAGTTTACGTGAGATTAGAAGCACTTTAAAGAAACTTATCAATGTAACAGAATATTCTAAAAGCGAGCTTATGAATTTCAGCAGCTCTTTAGGGTTTCAATTGTTTTACGAAAGAGGATGGGAGTGTTGGATAGCCATGATACCTGTACACAAGCAAGGTTCTGTAGCTTTCCTGAAACAGATAATAAAACAACAAACATTCAATACTTTCCTTGAATTGAGAAGAAAATTCAGAGATATACTCGCAGATTATGCCATGAATGGAATTGCTTCAAAAACCCTTATGAACAACGATATCAAGGATGTCCGTAAAAATGATCGTGTTACCTGATGACTGTTCTACAATACTTTCTGCTGTACAGACTGCTCTGGACAACGTCTCTTTAACAGGATTTAGGCCCATAATATTTTGCTTTCGTTTTGGAGAAAAAATGACGGATGGACTACCATTATCTGACTTTAATAGGGAAGAGATATGTAGATCAACTGTTCATGCAGCTGTAGACATTTCCACGGATGGTGAGGTGGATCTATTTTGGTCCACCTCAGGTTTGCAGGAATTAATCGGCTTGAGAGGTGTATTAAGCACATGTTTATCGCTTACAGACTGTTGAAATTTCCAAAGCAATCAAGATGGATATTAAGAATGGTTTACGAAAGGTTTGTCGCTTTCCAGACCAGTTACGGTTTGTTAAACTTTATGCAGATAATCCACACCGTCAGCCCAATTGTCGAATTCATCCAGTGTTGGCTTGCATTGGTGGAGGTATGTGTCTTTCCAAGGCCGACAGCAGAAGCTTTCCTACGCGACGCAGGGTTAGGGTGAGGGTGAGGGTTAGGGTTAGGGTTTGGGTTAGGGTTTGGGTTAGGGTTAGGGTTAGGGTTGGGTTGGGTTGGGTTAGGGTTAGGGTTGGGTTAGGGTTAGGTTAGGGTTAGGGTTAGGGTTGAGTTAGGGTTAGAGTTGGGTTAGGGTTAGGGTTAGGGTTAGGGGGTTAGGGTTAGGGTTAGGGTTGGGTTTGGGTTAGGGTTAGGGTTAGGGTTAAGGCATATTTACGAAATCATTTGCTGTATCAACTCGTCTATGTCACCGAATTGTCACGTGGTCTGTGAAGGGCGGAGTTAAAGCTGGATTGATACATATATATAGTGATTGTTGTTTAGGTTAAATTTCTTTAGCAGCCATTTTACCTCACATTTAAACCTGAAACCATAAACTTGTTGTTGAACCCTGTATGGGGGTTAAGTTTTGAACTTATACTTCAGTAGAAGCTCTTTTAAGACGAAACAAAATTCATTTAATGTTCCGGTTTGCATTAAAATTTACAAATATCAATTATTGTAAATGACGAAATGAACTCTTCTTAAAACTCCCACAATAGATGTTAAGCTGTAATGTTTGATGTAAAAGGTTAAGGTTAAAAGATGAACCTTAAATGTCTTATTGAGTTTTCTAGGTATTAGTAAAGTTGTGTAAAGTCAACACAACAGACATAACCGCAAGTTTTCAATTTTACTTCTGATTCCCAGGAACCTAACATTAGGGGCCTACATATTGCAAATCAATTTCAACAAGAGTCCCCCCTCTAACTAATGATAATCATTAAAAATCATTTCATGAATATTAACAACACATATAAGCCTTCAAGTATAGCAACTCTCAATTTTTACAAACATTTTGACGGGTACTTTTTTCCCCCCAAACTGTCCCTTGCTGCCAAAAGGTTCTTCGATTTCAACTGATTGTCTATGATTAAGATTACTGTAATATAAGCAATATATTCCAAAAGATTTAGAAGGTTTCCTTGCTGATTAACCATACTGATAATTTAACGAGAAACAGAAAGTCATGGGCTCCTTCATTGGGGTGGAACTTTTAAACAAAAGCATTTATCATTTAACTAATGCTGTCTATTTCTTTGTATTGATGTAATAAAAGATGAATTGGGATGTGAGGGTAAATTCCAAAAGATTTAGAATGTTTTCTTTGTGATAAACCATACTAATAATTAAATGAGAAACAGAAAATCATGGGTTCTGTCATTGGGGTGGAATTTTTGAACAAAAACATTTATCATTTAACTAATGCTGTTTATTTCTTTGTATTGATGTAATACAAGATAGACTAGGCTGCAAATATTAACACAAAAAGACTTAGTAGGTTTCCTATGTGATTAAGTTGTACTGACATTTCAACGCGAAGCCGAAAACATTGAGGTTCCCTCATGGAGGTTGAAATTCAAATTAAAAGCACTTTTCTTTTACATTTTACTGGTTATTTTCTTGTATTGATGTAATAAAAGATAAAAAAGGGTGCCAGGAAAAATTCAAAAAAGATTTAGGAGTTTTTCTTGGTGATTAACCATACTGATAATTTAATGAGAAACAGAAAATCATGGGTTCTGTCATTGGGGTGGAATTTTTGAACAAAAACATTTATCATTTAACTAAAGCTGTTTATTTCTTTGTTTTGATGTAATAAAAGATAGATTAGGCTGCAAATATTAACACAAAAAGACTTAGTAGGTTTCCTATGTGATTAAGTTGTACTGACATTTCAACACGAAGCCGAAAACCATGGGTTCCCTCATGGAGGTTTAAATTCAAATTAAAAGCACTTTTCTTTTACATTTTACTGGTTATTTTCTTGTATTGATGTAATAAAAGATAAAAAAGGGTGCCAGGAAAAATTCAAAAAAGATTTAGGAGTTTTTCTTGGTGATTAACCATACTGATAATTTAATGAGAAACAGAAAATCATGGGTTCTGTCATTGGGGTGGAATTTTTGAACAAAAACATTTATCATTTAACTAAAGCTGTTTATTTCTTTGTTTTGATGTAATAAAAGATAGATTAGGCTGCAAATATTAACACAAAAAGACTTAGTAGGTTTCCTATGTGATTAAGTTGTACTGACATTTCAACACGAAGCCGAAAACGATGGGTTCCCTCATGGAGGTTTAAATTCAAATTAAAAGCACTTTTCTTTTACATTTTACTGGTTATTTCCTTGTATTGATGTAATAAAAGATAAAAAAGGGTGCCAGGAAAAATTCAAAAAAGATTTAGGAGTTTTTCTTAACCATTCTGATAATTCAATGAGAAACAGAAAATCATTGGTTCTGTCATTGGGGTGGAATTTTTTGACAAAAGCATTTATCATTTAACTAATGCTGTTTATTTCTTTGTATTGATGTAATAAAAGATAGATTAGGCTGCAAATATTAACACAAAAAGACTTAGTAGGTTTCCTATGTGATTAAGTTGTACTGACATTTCAACGCGAAGCCGAAAACCATGGGTTCCCACATGGAGGTTTAAATTCAAATTAAAAGCACTTTTCTTTTACATTTTACTGGTTATTTCCTTGTATTGATGTAATAAAAGATAAAAAAGGGTGCCAGGAAAAATTCAAAAAAGATTTAGGAGTTTTTCTTGGTGATTAACCATACTGATAATTTAATGAGAAACAGAAAATCATGGGTTCTGTCATTGGGGTGGAATTTTTGAACAAAAGCATTTATCATTTAACTAATGCTGTTTATTTCTTTGTATTGATGTAATAAAAGATAGATTAGGCTGCAAATATTAACACAAAAAGACTTAGTAGGTTTCCTATGTGATTAAGTTGTACTGACATTTCAACGCGAAGCCGAAAACCATTGGTTCCCTCATGGAGGTTTAAATTCAAATTAAAAGCACTTTTCTTTTAAATGTTACTGGTTATTTCCTTGTATTGATGTAATTAAAGATAAAAAAGGGTGCCAGGATAAATTCAAGAAAGATTTAGGAGTTTTTCTTGGTGATTAACCATACTGATAATTTAATGAGAAACAGAAAATCATAGGTAAGGGTTAGGGTTAGGGTAAGGGGTTAGGGTTAGGGTTAGGGTTAGGGTAGGGTTAGGGTTAAGGTTAGGGTTGGGTTAGGGTTAGGGTTGGGTTAGGGTTAGGGTTAGGGTTAGGGGTTAGGGTTAGGGTTGGGTTAGGGTTAGGGTTAGGGTTAGGGTTAGGGTTAGGGGTTAGGGTTAGGGGTTAGGGTTGGGTTAGGGTTGGGTTAGGGTTAGGGTTAGGGTTAGGGTTAGGGTTAGGGTTAGGGTATAGGCACTTTGACGAGATGCGTGTGCGGGAATGCGGGACTCCGCCTATTAATCCACGTGACTGTCAATCATTTGTTTCTATTAATATCTGATGATTTGGTGTTTTATCATTCTTTTGATTGTGACTTTGTTGGATTATATGGGTTTTTCACTTGTTAAAGGTAACTGCATTTTTTAATATCATTATTTAATTGCTCATTATCCTGAATTCTAATGTTAAGTAGCAATAGATATGAAATTTTATAAGCATAGTAGTTATTCCTGGTAGTAATTGATAGACTATTGAATTGATCTATAGTTTACAATTAAATTTCAATTGTAGCAAGATATTCATCAAATGTAGTGAATGATTGATATTAATGAAACTTTCTGATATAATTAATTAAGATAATTACGTTAAAAACTTTGGCTCATTAAACTTAAGGTCTAACATTGTTTTACTCTGTGTTGAACCCGTGTATACACTGGGATCAACTAGGGTATACCCTGAGTTTACCCTGGGTATACCCCGGGTATACCCTGGGTTTACCCCGGGTATACCCTTGGTGTACCCAGGGTATACCCTGGGTTAAACCCGGGTATATCCTGGGTTTAACCCGGGTATACCCTGAGTTTATCCCGGGTTTAACCCGGGTATACCCTGGGTTTACCCCGGGTATACCCTGGGTTTACCCCGGGTATACCCTGGGTTAAACCCCGGTATACCCTGGGTTAAACCCGGGTATACCCTGGGTTAAACCTGGGTATACTCTAGGTTAAACCCGCGTTTAATCTGTGTTAAACCCGGGCATACTCTTGGTTAAACCCAGCGTATACCCTGGGTTTTACCCGGGTGTACCCTGGATTAAACCATGGTAAAGGCCGAGTTATATTTAGGTTTACCCCGGAATATACCTTAGACTATACTCGGGTTTAACCCAAGGTTGATCTTTGAGAATAGAGTTTAATATATATTTTTGTTAAAAAATTAATTAATTGAGATATAATGCTGGGTAATTATTTCTTATCATCATCTAAGTTGAAAATTAGATATTATAAAAAAAAAAGCTTTTCTCATTACGAGTGTCTAAACACGTCATATTTTTTAAAAATTTTAGATGGATATGGAAGATACGGAACAAACTTTTTCTGAAACGGTGTTGGAGAATTTCAACCTAGCCAAGGCGTACAATTCTGTATCTGAAACACCACAACTGTTTTTAAGAAGGGATGATCGGATTTTTGGAAGATGTCTGACAGTCGATGAAGTAGAAAGAGAAGTATGGTTGAGATATTCCTTTGACATTGATGGATGCGTTGTGGAGTTTAAATCTTTGGCCGCAATAAGAATGCCCGTGAGACATATCACACTGTTTCCAAATGATAATGCAAGTCTACGGAACGTTAGAGGCTTTTTGAAAAAGCACGTCAGATTAACAGAATACAGTAAAAGCGAACTTATGACCTTCTCAAACAGCTTAGGGTTCCAGCTATTTTATGAAAGAGGGTGGGAATGTTGGATAGCTTTAATTCCTATGCACCAGATGCATTCAGTTGCATTATCCATTCAGCAAGTGAGACAACAAGCCCTCGCCACATTTCTTCAGCTGAGAGAGAATTTTAAAAATACACAAATGGCTCTTGCTTTGCGTGGAGAGGCTAGAAGAACTCTCGAAAAGAATGACATAAATGACGTTCGAAAAATGTTCATTTTACCTGACGATTGTTATGCAATACTCGATGCTTTGCAAGCATCTTTAAACCAACTGACCCAAACTGGACTTTTGAGACCAATCATATTTTGCTTCCGCTTTGGTGAAAAAATGACCTGTGGATTATCATTGTCAGATTTTAATACCCAATTTACATCGCGTACAACTATCCATGTTGCTGCAAACATACTGTCAGACTCTGAAGAAGTTGATCTTCTTTGGTCTACTGCGGGATTGCAACAAATCATCGGCCACAGAGGAACACTTTGTACATGCTTATCATTCAAAGACTGTGCCAACTATCAGAGCAATCTAGATGGAAGACCAATGGATATCAAAACTTGTTTGCGGACGATTTGTCGTTTTCCACACGAGGTGCAGTTTGTTCAACTTTACGCTGACATTCCACATCGTCAACCCAATTGTCGATATCATCCAGTGTCGGGTTGCATTGTTGGAGGTATGTGTTTCCCACGATCGACAGCAGAGGCATTCCTACGCGACGCTGATCATTATATATCTACATTGCAAAGCAACTGGACATTACTAAGGAGAAGTACATGTAGGATTGAATTTGTTGTTTCGCAGGATTCAGTTGCTGACCATATAAATGCTATGGATTTTATTAATTTAACCAATCTAGAAGTACTTTTAGAAACTGTACCTCTGTTGGTGCCTTTTCCTTTGCATATTCTAACATGCATTCGACATTTGGGTTTATGGATTTGCAAGGAACTTAAAGAATTATTGAACGAGTATAAAAAAACAGGAAATGTGCGTGCCACCTGGCAATCCTATCAGTTGGAACTAGCCTCCGAAAAACTTTTGTGGGGAAAGCCACTTTGTGGAAGGAGTACATCTTACTCTATCAATCTAGGACCAGGAGCTCTTGGTCCCAGTAGAAGTTCAACTGACCACTATGGATTTCTATCTTTAGAAGTGTACTCAACCTGTATGCAAAACGAATATAGCATTCCCCCACAAGAAATATGGACAACATCTGAGGTCATATCTAAGATGATAAAACGGTCAGTGGGATTGCACGATCACTTGGATGGCAGCTATGGAGTCATTGGTCGACATTTGGTTGTTGCCTTACTACATGACCTGCACGAAACTGGCAAGGCTGCCAGTTACGTTCTTTTTGAAGATTTCGTACGAGAGATAAAATCTTGCAAGACAACATTTAAGACAGTCGGTGCTGTAACAATTAGATCGCTGGTCAAACTGTTAACAACAAACAGAAGAACAAATTCCCAAATGGTTTTCCCCAGCTTGTACCTGCTCTTGGATAAAAGTAATATATCAGTGGCAGAAGTCATAAAAGCTGGTATTCTTGAACTTGACCTTAAACATTTTCCAGCTGTTACAACATATGACAGGCATGGGAATATGACACTGACTTGGTCATTTAATGATAAATTCTGGACGGTTGTATATGACAAACGTTCTACAGATATCACAGAAAACACACTTGTCACAATATCAGATTTAGTAAGAGGTGAATTGGAAAAACGGGGGCTAATATACCCAAGTAAGATTAAGAAAACCCCAAAGATTCTTCCTTGGTTAACAATGTGCCTTCGAAGGCTCCAGAAAGAAAATATGGATATGGAACAATTAGTAATAACAATGACGTATATCAGCTGTATTGCACTTTTGATGCAGGGCCAATATGTCGAATATGACAGGTTAGCTTTACTGACGATCGACCTACCGGTAGATAAAAACAAACTGATCGCCTTGGAGATTTTGTCAAAGTTGCAATTGGCCAGCTTTAGATTTCGCAATTTGCAGTTAAATCGCTTGCACTTCACCATCCCACATAAACTTGAAATGTTGACAGGTGCAGAAAAGAAAAGTACGAAGAAGGGAGAAACAAAGCAATCAGAAGAGGTTACTACCAATGACAATAAAGTCGAAGAACTCCCCCCAAAATACGTCGATCATGACAATGCTGACGATGACCCTATTCTATTTGATAAAGACATCGGACATCGAAGAACTTCCACTTGCTTCCCGATTTCTACATCCTTGAAAGCTCCCTGGTCAGCCCAAGAGTTGGAATTCCTGCATGCTCAAAGGTTGGCAGAAGTTACCATTCGTGAAAAATACGAACGCTTTAAATTACAGTGTTTAAGATCAAATATTCCTTTCCGTACATTTCGGGCTTTTGAAACAAAACTACAAAGACTTTCAAATAAGTAAATATATGCTGCAAGAAGCATAATTTAATTGCATTTACATTTAACAGTTATGTGAGTTATAAGTCATGTTTGATTATAAGCAGGATATTGTTGATTTCGGAATTTCTACATCGGCAATCACTAAAGCAAATAAATTTTGTCTAAGTTTATTTTTGTCTGAGTATTTAATTTGGAAGTAAATGTGAAAAAAGTAATCTTTGACTTTTATTTCTTTATCAAACATTTATCAGGGAGTTTGTGAAATTTAGAACATTTTTTTTAACTTCTTAAATAGTTTCCGTCGAGTCTATTTTTTGATAATGTATTGTGTAGAGAATGGAAGTACTTAAGAATAAAAAATTGTTTAGATGGCTAAAAGTTTCTTGTGAATCAACCTAATGAACTAAGAACTTCAATTAAATACTGAGAAAGGGTTTTTTTCTTCAAGGTCATGATTTCACAAAGTCTCCATTTATGTTGAATAAGAAAATTGAAAATGTTTTGAATTTTTTTTTATCATAGTGTATAATTTATTAATGGTTTAAGTTCGCAGACAGATCTTTGTCCGCAAACATAGCGTACTAAATAAATCACGCACAAAAAAGTATGAATGAACTATTTCACTTCTTTTTGAACTGTTTTATAATTTAAAACGGCAAGATAATCTTTTACCATAACTTGCAATTACAGGACAAAGTAAACTCTAATATTTGGCATTTGCAAATGCTTACTCGAACGTTGAGCTTATGGATTGATGATACACAAGCCGTGTTAACTAGTCTTTCCCATCACTCAGAGCGCCTGCTAACGTTAACACAGAAAGCACAGTCATTGTTTCCTTGTCACTCCTTCAGTGCAGACGGTGATTTTCTTAGGAGAGGAAAGCAATTCATTAATTGAAAGTAATCAGTATACCTAATGATAAAGAATGTTTAGAATGCAAAATTAATTTCTTGTTTGTCTAAAGGAAGTTCAAATAAAAAAATAATAATATTTAATCATTCTACAATTTTAGAATATGTACAGACTTCCATAGATAAGATTAAAATGACTCAATCAAACACAATTGGTTTTGTTCTTATAAAACAAAATATTTTGTCACATACGTTTATTTTAATTATTTTACGATGTTCCTGTGCATTACAGATTCCTCACTTGTCTTGAATTAAATAGCAGTATGGAGAATGACTGGCTATCCGAAGGTAATTTTTATAACATAGATATTGAAACATTGTTTAATATAGCAAGCATATTACAAGTTTACATGCATGTTTTTGAATCATATTTGATAGATGAAAACGATCCAAAGTATGAAGTCTTAAGAGAATTTGTCCTTGAGACTCTCGGGAAGTTCAGTCGGGGGTTAGGGTTAGGGTTAGGGTTAGGGTTAGGGTTAGGGTTGGGTTAGGGTTAGGGTTAGGGTTAGGGTTAGGGGTTAGGGGTTAGGGGTTAGGGTTAGGGTTAGGGTTAGGGTTAGGGTTGGGTTAGGGTATAGGCACTTTGACGAGATGCGTGTGCGGGAATGCGGGACTCCGCCTATTTATCCACGTGACTATCAATCATTTCCTTCTATAAATATCTAAGAGTTTTTTATCATTCTTTTGATTGTGACTCTGTTGGGTCATATGGGTTGTTTACTTGTTAAAGGTAACTGCATTTTTTAATATCATTATTTAATTGCTGATTATCCTGCATTCTAATGGGTTAGGGTTAGGGTTAGGATTGGGTTAGGGTTAGGGTTAGGGTTAGGGTTGGGTTTGGGGTTAGGGTTAGGGTTAGGGTATAGGCACTTTGACGAGATGCGTGTGCGGGAAGGGTTAGGGTAAGGGTTAGGGTTAGGTTTAGGGTTAGGGTTAGGGGGTTAGGGGGTTAGGGTTTGGGTTAGGGGGTTAGGGTTAGGGTTAGGGTTAGGGTTAGGGGTTAGGGTTAGGGTTAGGGGTTAGGGTTAGGGTTAGGGTTAGGGTTAGGGTTGGGTTGGGTTGGGTTAGGGTTAGGGTTAGGGTTTGGGTTGGGTTGGGTTAGG
>NW_026441818.1:35000-45000 GCF_025612915.1 Magallana angulata
CTTTGTATTGATGTAATAAAAGATAAACTGGGATGTGAAGGTAAATTCCAAAAGCTTTGTGATTAACCATACTGGTAATTAAATGAGAAACAGAAAATCATGGGTTCCTTTATTGGGGTGGAATTTTTAAGGGTTAGGGTTAGGGTTAGGGTTAGGGGTTAGGGTTAGGGTTAGGGTTAGGGGTTAGGGTTAGGGTTAGGGTTAGGGTTGGGTTAGGGTTGGGTTAGGGTTAGGGTTAGGGTTAGGGTTGGGTTAGGGTTAGGGTTAGGGTATAGGCACTTTGACGAGATGCGTGTGCGGGAATGCTGGACTCCGCCTATTAATCTACGTGACTGTCAATCATTTCTTTCTATAAATATCTGATGATTTGGTGTTTTATCATTCTTTTGATTGTGACTTTGTTGGATTATATGGGTTTTTCACTTGTTAAAGGTAACTGCATTTTTTAATATCATTATTTAATTGATCATTATCCTGCATTCTAATGTTAAGTAGCAATAGATATGAAATTTTATAAACATAGTAGTTATTCCTAGTAGTCATTGATAGACTATTGAATTGATCTATAGTTTACTATTAAATTTCAATTGTAGCAAGATATTCATCAAATGTAGTGAATGATTGATGTTAATGAAACTTTTTGATATACTTAATTAAGATAATTACGTTAAAAACTTTGGCTCATTAAGCTTAAGGTCTAACATTGTTTTACTCTGTGTTGAACCCGTGTATACACTGGGATCAACTAGGGTATACCCTGAGTTTACCCTGGGTATACCCTGGGTATACCCTGGGTTTACCCCGGGTATACCCTGGGTTTACCCCGGGTATACCCTTGGTGTACCCAGGGTATACCCTGGGTTAAACCCGGGTATATCCTGGGTTTAACCCGGGTATACCCTGAGTTTATCCCGGGTTTAACCCGGGTATACCCTGGGTTTACCCCGGGTATACCCTGGGTTAAACCCGGGTATACCCTGGGTTACACCCGGGTATACCCTGGGTTAAACCCGGGTATACCCTGGGTTAAACTTGGGTATACTCTAGGTTAAACCCACGTTTAATCTGTGTTAAGCCCGGGCATACTCTTGGTTAAACCCAGCGTATACCCTGGGTTTTACCCGGGTGTACCCTGGATTAAACCATGGTAAAGGCCGAGTTATATTTAGGTTTACCCCGGAATATACCCTAGACTATACTCGGGTTTAACCCAAGGTTGATCTTTGAGAATAGAGTTTAATATATATTTTTGTTAAAAAATTAATTAATTGAAATATAATGCCGGGTAATTATTTCTTATCATCATCTAAGTTGAAAATTAGATATTATAAAAAAAAAAGCTTTTCTCATTACGAGTGTCTAAACACGTCATATTTTTTAAAAATTTTAGATGGATATGGAAGATACGGAACAAACTTTTTCTGAAACGGTGTTGGAGAATTTCAACCTAGCCAAGGCGTACAATTCTGTATCTGAAACACCACAACTCTTTTTAAGAAGGGATGATCGGATTTTTGGAAGATGTCTGACAGTCGATGAAGTAGAAAGAGAAGTATGGTTGAGATATTCCTTTGACATTGATGGATGCGTTGTGGAGTTTAAATCTTTGGCCGCAATAAGAATGCCCGTGAGACATATCACACTGTTTCCAAATGATAATGCAAGTCTACGGAACGTTAGAGGCTTTTTGAAAAAGCACGTCAGATTAACAGAATACAGTAAAAGCGAACTTATGACCTTCTCAAACAGCTTAGGGTTCCAGCTATTTTATGAAAGAGGGTGGGAATGTTGGATAGCTTTAATTCCTATGCACCAGATGCATTCAGTTGCATTATCCATTCAGCAAGTGAGACAACAAGCCCTCGCCACATTTCTTCAGCTGAGAGAGAATTTTAAAAATACACTAATGGCTCTTGCTTTGCGTGGAGAGGCTAGAAGAACTCTCGAAAAGAATGACATAAATGACGTTCGAAAAATGTTCATTTTACCTGACGATTGTTATGCAATACTCGATGCTTTGCAAGCATCTTTAAACCAACTGACCCAAACTGGACTTTTGAGACCAATCATATTTTGCTTCCGCTTTGGTGAAAAAATGACCTGTGGATTATCAATGTCAGATTTTAATACCCAATTTACATTGCGTACAACTATCCATGTTGCTGCAAACATACTGTCAGACTCTGAAGAAGTTGATCTTCTTTGGTCTACTGCGGGATTGCAACAAATCATCGGCCACAGAGGAACACTTTGTACATGCTTATCATTCAAAGACTGTGCCAACTATCAGAGCAATCTAGATGGAAGACCAATGGATATCAAAACTTGTTTGCGGACGATTTGTCGTTTTCCACACGAGGTGCAGTTTGTTCAACTTTACGCTGACATTCCACATCGTCAACCCAATTGTCGATATCATCCAGTGTCGGGTTGCATTGTTGGAGGTATGTGTTTCCCACGATCGACAGCAGAGGCATTCCTACGCGACGCTGATCATTATATATCTACATTGCAAAGCAACTGGACATTACTAAGGAGAAGTACATGTAGGATTGAATTTGTTGTTTCGCAGGATTCAGTTGCTGACCATATAAATGCTATGAATTTTATTAATTTAACCAATCTAGAAGTACTTTTAGAAACTGTACCTCTGTTGGTGCCTTTTCCTTTGCATATTCTAACATGCATTCGACATTTGGGTTTATGGATTTTCAAGGAACTTAAAGAATTATTGAACGAGTATAAAAAAACAGGAAATGTGCGTGCCACCTGGCAATCCTATCAGTTGGAACTAGCCTCCGAAAAACTTTTGTGGGGAAAGCCACTTTGTGGAAGGAGTACATCTTACTCTATCAATCTAGGACCAGGAGCTCTTGGTCCCAGTAGAAGTTCAACTGACCACTATGGATTTCTATCTTTAGAAGTGTACTCAACCTGTATGCAAAACGAATATAGCATTCCCCCACAAGAAATATGGACAACATCTGAGGTCATATCTAAGATGATAAAACGGTCAGTGGGATTGCACGATCACTTGGATGGCAGCTATGGAGTCATTGGTCGACATTTGGTTGTTGCCTTACTACATGACCTGCACGAAACTGGCAAGGCTGCCAGTTACGTTCTTTTTGAAGATTTCGTACGAGAGATAAAATCTTGCAAGACAACATTTAAGACAGTCGGTGCTGTAACAATTAGATCGCTGGTCAAACTGTTAACAACAAACAGAAGAACAAATTCCCAAATGGTTTTCCCCAGCTTGTACCTGCTCTTGGATAAAAGTAATATATCAGTGGCAGAAGTCATAAAAGCTGGTATTCTTGAACTTGACCTTAAACATTTTCCAGCTGTTACAACATATGACAGGCATGGGAATATGACACTGACTTGGTCATTTAATGATAAATTCTGGACGGTTGTATATGACAAACGTTCTACAGATATCACAGAAAACACACTTGTCACAATATCAGATTTAGTAAGAGGTGAATTGGAAAAACGGGGGCTAATATACCCAAGTAAGATTAAGAAAACCCCAAAGATTCTTCCTTGGTTAACAATGTGCCTTCGAAGGCTCCAGAAAGAAAATATGGATATGGAACAATTAGTAATAACAATGACGTATATCAGCTGTATTGCACTTTTGATGCAGGGCCAATATGTCGAATATGACATGTTAGCTTTAATGACGATCGACCTACCGGTAGATAAAAACAAACTGATCGCCTTGGAGATATTGTCAGGGTTAGGGTTAGGGTTAGGGTTGGGGTTGGGGTTGGGTTAGGGTTAGGGTTAGGGTTAGGGTTGGGTTAGGGTATAGGCACTTTGACGAGATGCGTGTGCGGGAATGCGGGACTCTGCCCCTTTACTAACGTGACTGTCAATCATTTCTTTCCATAAATATCTGATGATTTGGTTTTTTATCATTCTTATGATTGTGGGTTAGGGTCAGGGTTAGGGTTAGGGTTGGGTTGGGTTAGGGTTAGGGTTAGGGTTGGGTTGGGTTAGGGTTAGGGTTAGGGTTAGGGTATAGGCACTTTGGGTTAGGGTTAGGGTTAGGGTTAGGTTAGGGTTGGGTTAGGGTTAGGGTTAGGGTTAGGGTTGGGGTTAGGGTTAGGGTTAGGGTTAGGGGTTAGGGGTTAGGGTTAGGGTTAGGGTATAGGCACTTTGACAAGATGCGTGTGCGGGAATGCGGGACTCCGCCTATTAATCCACGTGACTGTCAATCATTTCTTTCTATAAATATCTGATGATTTGGTGTTTTATCATTCTTTTGATTGTGACTTTGTTGGATTATATGGGTTTTTCACTTGTTAAAGGTAACTGCATTTTTTAATATCATTATTTAATTGCTCATTATCCTGCATTCTAATGTTAAGTAGCAATAGATATGAAATTTTATAAACATAGTAGTTATTCCTGGTAGTAATTGATAGACTATTGAATTGATCTATAGTTTACAATTAAATTTCAATTGTAGCAAGATATTCATCAAATGTAGTGAATGATTGATGTTAATGAAACTTTTTGATATACTTAATTAAGATAATTACGTTAAAAACTTTGGCTCATTAAACTTAAGGTCTAACATTGTTTTACTCTGTGTTGAACCCGTGTATACACTGGGATCAAATAGGGTATACCCTGAGTTTACCCTGGGTATACCCCGGGTATACCCTGGGTTTACCCCGGGTATACCCTTGGTGTACCCAGGGTATACCCTGGGTTAAACCCGGGTATATCCTGGGTTTAACCCGGGTATACCCTGAGTTGGGTTAGGGTTAGGGTTAGGGTTAGGATTAGGGTTAGGGGTTAGGGTTAGGGTTAGGGTTAGGGTTAGGTTGGGTTGGTTAGGGTTAGGGTTAGGGTTAGGGTTAGGGTTGGGTTAGGGTTAGGGTTAGGGTTAGGGTTAGGGTTTGGGTTAGGGTATAGGCACTTTGACGAGATGCGTGTGCGGGAATGCTGGACTCCGCCTATTAATCTACGTGACTGTCAATCATTTCTTTCTATAAATATCTGATGATTTGGTGTTTTATCATTCTTTTGATTGTGACTTTGTTGGATTATATGGGTTTTTCACTTGTTAAAGGTAACTGCATTTTTTAATATCATTATTTAATTGATCATTATCCTGCATTCTAATGTTAAGTAGCAATAGATATGAAATTTTATAAACATAGTAGTTATTCCTAGTAGTCATTGATAGACTATTGAATTGATCTATAGTTTACTATTAAATTTCAATTGTAGCAAGATATTCATCAAATGTAGTGAATGATTGATGTTAATGAAACTTTTTGATATACTTAATTAAGATAATTACGTTAAAAACTTTGGCTCATTAAGCTTAAGGTCTAACATTGTTTTACTCTGTGTTGAACCCGTGTATACACTGGGATCAACTAGGGTATACCCTGAGTTTACCCTGGGTATACCCTGGGTATACCCTGGGTTTACCCCGGGTATACCCTGGGTTTACCCCGGGTATACCCTTGGTGTACCCAGGGTATACCCTGGGTTAAACCCGGGTATATCCTGGGTTTAACCCGGGTATACCCTGAGTTTATCCCGGGTTTAACCCGGGTATACCCTGGGTTTACCCCGGGTATACCCTGGGTTAAACCCGGGTATACCCTGGGTTGCACCCGGGTATACCCTGGGTTAAACCCGGGTATACCCTGGGTTAAACTTGGGTATACTCTAGGTTAAACCCACGTTTAATCTGTGTTAAGCCCGGGCATACTCTTGGTTAAACCCAGCGTATACCCTGGGTTTTACCCGGGTGTACCCTGGATTAAACCATGGTAAAGGCCGAGTTATATTTAGGTTTACCCCGGAATATACCCTAGACTATACTCGGGTTTAACCCAAGGTTGATCTTTGAGAATAGAGTTTAATATATATTTTTGTTAAAAAATTAATTAATTGAAATATAATGCCGGGTAATTATTTCTTATCATCATCTAAGTTGAAAATTAGATATTATAAAAAAAAAAAGCTTTTCTCATTACGAGTGTCTAAACACGTCATATTTTTTAAAAATTTTAGATGGATATGGAAGATACGGAACAAACTTTTTCTGAAACGGTGTTGGAGAATTTCAACCTAGCCAAGGCGTACAATTCTGTATCTGAAACACCACAACTCTTTTTAAGAAGGGATGATCGGATTTTTGGAAGATGTCTGACAGTCGATGAAGTAGAAAGAGAAGTATGGTTGAGATATTCCTTTGACATTGATGGATGCGTTGTGGAGTTTAAATCTTTGGCCGCAATAAGAATGCCCGTGAGACATATCACACTGTTTCCAAATGATAATGCAAGTCTACGGAACGTTAGAGGCTTTTTGAAAAAGCACGTCAGATTAACAGAATACAGTAAAAGCGAACTTATGACCTTCTCAAACAGCTTAGGGTTCCAGCTATTTTATGAAAGAGGGTGGGAATGTTGGATAGCTTTAATTCCTATGCACCAGATGCATTCAGTTGCATTATCCATTCAGCAAGTGAGACAACAAGCCCTCGCCACATTTCTTCAGCTGAGAGAGAATTTTAAAAATACACTAATGGCTCTTGCTTTGCGTGGAGAGGCTAGAAGAACTCTCGAAAAGAATGACATAAATGACGTTCGAAAAATGTTCATTTTACCTGACGATTGTTATGCAATACTCGATGCTTTGCAAGCATCTTTAAACCAACTGACCCAAACTGGACTTTTGAGACCAATCATATTTTGCTTCCGCTTTGGTGAAAAAATGACCTGTGGATTATCAATGTCAGATTTTAATACCCAATTTACATTGCGTACAACTATCCATGTTGCTGCAAACATACTGTCAGACTCTGAAGAAGTTGATCTTCTTTGGTCTACTGCGGGATTGCAACAAATCATCGGCCACAGAGGAACACTTTGTACATGCTTATCATTCAAAGACTGTGCCAACTATCAGAGCAATCTAGATGGAAGACCAATGGATATCAAAACTTGTTTGCGGACGATTTGTCGTTTTCCACACGAGGTGCAGTTTGTTCAACTTTACGCTGACATTCCACATCGTCAACCCAATTGTCGATATCATCCAGTGTCGGGTTGCATTGTTGGAGGTATGTGTTTCCCACGATCGACAGCAGAGGCATTCCTACGCGACGCTGATCATTATATATCTACATTGCAAAGCAACTGGACATTACTAAGGAGAAGTACATGTAGGATTGAATTTGTTGTTTCGCAGGATTCAGTTGCTGACCATATAAATGCTATGAATTTTATTAATTTAACCAATCTAGAAGTACTTTTAGAAACTGTACCTCTGTTGGTGCCTTTTCCTTTGCATATTCTAACATGCATTCGACATTTGGGTTTATGGATTTTCAAGGAACTTAAAGAATTATTGAACGAGTATAAAAAAACAGGAAATGTGCGTGCCACCTGGCAATCCTATCAGTTGGAACTAGCCTCCGAAAAACTTTTGTGGGGAAAGCCACTTTGTGGAAGGAGTACATCTTACTCTATCAATCTAGGACCAGGAGCTCTTGGTCCCAGTAGAAGTTCAACTGACCACTATGGATTTCTATCTTTAGAAGTGTACTCAACCTGTATGCAAAACGAATATAGCATTCCCCCACAAGAAATATGGACAACATCTGAGGTCATATCTAAGATGATAAAACGGTCAGTGGGATTGCACGATCACTTGGATGGCAGCTATGGAGTCATTGGTCGACATTTGGTTGTTGCCTTACTACATGACCTGCACGAAACTGGCAAGGCTGCCAGTTACGTTCTTTTTGAAGATTTCGTACGAGAGATAAAATCTTGCAAGACAACATTTAAGACAGTCGGTGCTGTAACAATTAGATCGCTGGTCAAACTGTTAACAACAAACAGAAGAACAAATTCCCAAATGGTTTTCCCCAGCTTGTACCTGCTCTTGGATAAAAGTAATATATCAGTGGCAGAAGTCATAAAAGCTGGTATTCTTGAACTTGACCTTAAACATTTTCCAGCTGTTACAACATATGACAGGCATGGGAATATGACACTGACTTGGTCATTTAATGATAAATTCTGGACGGTTGTATATGACAAACGTTCTACAGATATCACAGAAAACACACTTGTCACAATATCAGATTTAGTAAGAGGTGAATTGGAAAAACGGGGGCTAATATACCCAAGTAAGATTAAGAAAACCCCAAAGATTCTTCCTTGGTTAACAATGTGCCTTCGAAGGCTCCAGAAAGAAAATATGGATATGGAACAATTAGTAATAACAATGACGTATATCAGCTGTATTGCACTTTTGATGCAGGGCCAATATGTCGAATATGACATGTTAGCTTTAATGACGATCGACCTACCGGTAGATAAAAACAAACTGATCGCCTTGGAGATATTGTCAGGGTTAGGGTTAGGGTTAGGGTTGGGGTTGGGGTTGGGTTAGGGTTAGGGTTAGGGTTAGGGTTGGGTTAGGGTATAGGCACTTTGACGAGATGCGTGTGCGGGAATGCGGGACTCTGCCCCTTTACTAACGTGACTGTCAATCATTTCTTTCCATAAATATCTGATGATTTGGTTTTTTATCATTCTTATGATTGTGGGTTAGGGTTAGGGTTAGGGTTAGGGTTAGGGTTAGGGTTAGGGTTAGGGTAGGGTTGGGGGGGGTTAGGGTTAGGGTTAGGGTTAGGGTTAGGGTTAGGTTAGGGTTAGGGTTAGGGTTAGGGTTAGGGTTAGGGTTAGGGTTAGGGTAGGGTTAGGGTTAGGGTTAGGGTTAGGGTTAGGGTTAGGGGTAGGGGTTAGGGTTAGGGTTAGGGTTAGGGTTAGGGGTTAGGGTTAGGGTTAGGGTTAGGGTTAGGGGTTAGGGGTTAGGGTTAGGGTTAGGGTTAGGGTTAGGGTTTAGGGTTAGGGTTAGGGTTAGGGTTAGGGTTAGGGTTTAGGGTTAGGGTTAGGGTTAGGGTTAGGGTTAGGGTTTAGGGTTAGGGTTAGGGTTAGGGTATAGGCACTTTGACGAGATGCGTGTGCGGGAATGCGGGACTCCGCCTATTAATCCACGTGACTGTCAATCATTTGTTTCTATTAATATCTGATGATTTGGTGTTTTATCATTCTTTTGATTGTGACTTTGTTGGATTATATGGGTTTTTCACTTGTTAAAGGTAACTGCATTTTTTAATATCATTATTTAATTGCTCATTATCCTGAATTCTAATGTTAAGTAGCAATAGATATGAAATTTTATAAGCATAGTAGTTATTCCTGGTAGTAATTGATAGACTATTGAATTGATCTATAGTTTACAATTAAATTTCAATTGTAGCAAGATATTCATCAAATGTAGTGAATGATTGATATTAATGAAACTTTCTGATATAATTAATTAAGATAATTACGTTAAAAACTTTGGCTCATTAAACTTAAGGTCTAACATTGTTTTACTCTGTGTTGAACCCGTGTATACACTGGGATCAACTAGGGTATACCCTGAGTTTACCCTGGGTATACCCCGGGTATACCCTGGGTTTACCCCGGGTATACCCTTGGTGTACCCAGGGTATACCCTGGGTTAAACCCGGGTATATCCTGGGTTTAACCCGGGTATACCCTGAGTTTATCCCGGGTTTAACCCGGGTATACCCTGGGTTTACCCCGGGTATACCCTGGGTTTACCCCGGGTATACCCTGGGTTAAACCCCGGTATACCCTGGGTTAAACCCGGGTATACCCTGGGTTAAACCTGGGTATACTCTAGGTTAAACCCGCGTTTAATCTGTGTTAAACCCGGGCATACTCTTGGTTAAACCCAGCGTATACCCTGGGTTTTACCCGGGTGTACCCTGGATTAAACCATGGTAAAGGCCGAGTTATATTTAGGTTTACCCCGGAATATACCTTAGACTATACTCGGGTTTAACCCAAGGTTGATCTTTGAGAATAGAGTTTAATATATATTTTTGTTAAAAAATTAATTAATTGAGATATAATGCTGGGTAATTATTTCTTAT
>NW_026441818.1:50000-136000 GCF_025612915.1 Magallana angulata
TCATTGAACTAAAGCTGATTATTCCTTTGTTTTGATATAGTAAAGGACAAGTAAGGGTGGAAAGATCAATTCCAAAAGATTTAGCAGGTTTCCTAGGAAATTAACTGTACTGATTTTTTAACGTTAAACAGAAAATTATGGATTCCTTCATAGGGGTGTAATTTTACAATAAAAGGATTAACCATTGAATTAAAGCTGATAGTTTCTTTGTTTTAAAATAGTAAAACATAAATTAGGGTGAGAAGATGAATTCCAAAAGATTTAGCATGTTTCCTTGGTGATTAACTGTACTGTTTTTTTAACGTTAAACAGAAAACTATGGGTTCCTTCATAGGGGTGTAATTTTACAGTAAAAGGATAAATCATTGAACTAAAGCTGATTATTTCTTTGTTTTTATAAAACAAAAGATAATTTAGGGTGTAAAGATGAATTCCAAAAGATTTGGCAGGTTTCCTAACTGATTAACTGTATTGATTTTTTAACGTTAAACAGAAAACTATGGGTTCCTTCATAGGGGTGTAATTTTACAGTAAAAGGATAAATCATTGAACTAAAGCTGATTATTTCTTTGTTTTAATATTACTAAAGATAATTTAGGGTGTAAAGATGAATTCCAAAAGATTTAGCAGGTTTCCTAGGTAATTAACTGTACTGATTATTTAACGTTCAACAGAAAATTATGGATTCCTTCATAGGGGTGTAATTTTACAATAAAAGGATTAACCATTGAACTGAAGCTGATAGTTTCTTTGTTTTAAAATAGTAAAACATAAATTAGGGTGAGGAGATGAATTCCAAAAGATTTAGCAGGTTTCCTTGGTGATTAACTGTACTGTTTTTTTAACGTTAAACAGAAAACTATGGGTTCCTTCATAGTGGTGAAATTTTACAATAAAAGGATTAACCATTGAACAAAATCTGATTATTTCTTTGTTGTTATATAATAAAAGATAATTTAGGGTGTAAAGATGAATTCCAACAGATTTAGCAGGTTTCCTAAGTGATTAACTGTACAGATTTTTTAACGTTAAATAGAAAACTTTGGGTTCCTTCAAAGGGGTGTAATTTTACAGTAAAAGGATAAATCATTGAACTAAAGCTGATTATTTCTTTGTTTTAATATTACTAACGATAATTTAGGGTGTAAAGATGAATTCCAAAAGATTGAGCAGGTTTCCTAGGTAATTAACTGTACTGATTATTTAACGTTCAACAGAAAATTATGGATTCCATCATAGAGGTGTAATTTTACAAAAAAATGATTAACCATTGAACAAAATCTGATTATTTCTTGGTTTTTATATAATAAAAGATAATTTAGGGTGTAAAGATGAATTCTAACAGATTTAGCAGGTTTCCTAAGTGATTAACTGTATTGATTTTTTAACGTTAAACAGAAAACTATGGGTTCCTTCATAGGGGTGTAATTTTACAGTAAAAGGATAAATCATTGAACTAAAGCTGATTATTTCTTTGTTTTAATATTACTAAAGATAATTTAGGGTGTAAAGATGAATTCCAAAAGATTTAGCAGGTTTCCTAGGTAATTAACTGTACTGATTTTTTAACGTTCAACAGAAAATTATGGATTCCTTCATAGGGGTGTAATTTTACAATAAAATGATTAACCATTGAACAAAATCTGATTATTTCTTGGTTTTTATATAATAAAAGATAATTTAGGGTGTAAAGATGAATTCCAACAGATTTAGCAGGTTTCCTAACTGATTAACTGTATTGATTTTTTAACGTTAAACAGAAAACTATGGGTTCCTTCAAAGGGGTGTAATTTAACAGTAAAAGGATAAATCATTGAACTAAAGCTGATTATTTCTTTGTTTTAATATTACTAAAGATAATTTAGGGTGTAAAGATGAATTCCAAAAGATTTAGCAGGTTTCCTAGGTAATTAACTGTACTGATTATTTAACGTTAAACAGAAAAATTATGGATTCCTTCACAGAGGTGTAATTTTACAATAAAATGATTAACCATTGAACAAAATCTGATTATTTCTTTGTTTTAATATGATAAAAGATAATTTAGGGTGTAAAGATGAATTCCAAAAGATTTAGCAGGTTTCCTAAGTGATTAACTGGACAGATTTGTTGACGTTATACAGAAAACTATGGGTTCCTTCATAGGGGTGTAATTTTACAGTTAATGGATAAATCATTGAACTAAAGCTGATTATTTCTTTGTTTTAATATAACAAAAGATAATTTAGGGTGTAAAGATGAATTCCAAAAGATTTAGCAGGTTTCCTTGGCGATTAACTGTACTGATTTTATTAATGTTTAACAGAAAACTATGGGTTCCTTCATAGGGGTGTAATTTTACAGTAAGAAGGATTTATCATTGAACTAAAGCTGATTGTTTCTTGGTTTTAATATAGTAAAAAATAATTTAGGGTGAAAAGATGAATTGAAATAGATTTAGTAGGTTTCCTAAGTGATTAACAGTACTGATTTTTTAAAGTTAAACAGAAAATTATTGGTTCCTTAGTAGGGTTACAATTAAAGGAATTATCATTGAACTAAAGCTAATTGTTTCTTTGTTTTAATATAATAAAAGATAATATAGGGTGTGAGGGTAAAAGCAGAAAGATTTATCAGGTTTCCTAGGTGATTATCTGTACTGATAATGTCACAATGAACAGAAAACTATTGGTTTCTTTAAAGGGGTGTAATTTTGCAATAAAGGGATTTATTAGGATTGTAGAGCACCTCTAACAACTTGAAATAAATACATCTCACATCAGTTATTATTATTATCATTATTTTTTTTTTTTGGTCATTGCAGAAAATATTTTATTAAAAATCTAAAGAAAAAAAAGGTTCATCGATTTTAATTGATTGGCTATGAATAAGATTTCTGTAATGTAAGCAATATATCTATGATTTTCAATGACAACTAAGTCATGCTTACAAAATAAAAACCCAGTTGGAGACTGCATGAGGGTTGAAGATTGTGGTTTGGGGACTTACAGCTGAAGGTTGGAGACTGAGGGTTGTGGGCTGAGGGTTGAGGTTTAAGGTAGCAAAGGGGACAGTTTCGAATAAAGTACCCGTCAATATTTTTGTAAAATTGAGAGTTGCTGTACTTGAAGAGTTATGAGTGTTGCTAAAATTCATGAAATGATTTTTGATGATTATCATTAGTTAGAGGGATGTCTCTTGTTGAAATTGGTATGCAATATGTGGACCCCTATGATAAGTACACGTGAATCAGAACTAAAATGCGAAACTTGCGGCTAGGACTGTTAACTGTGTTTACTTTACACAGTGAAATTGAAAGTTGCAGAATTTGGCGATTGGCCTTATAAGGAGTGAATGAGGGTGTTTGTGCTGAATGGAAAGTGAGGAAATTTTAGTTATAGAGTTTCGAGGTCACACATCCCCTGGCTGCAATGAACTGTATAAGAAAAAAAAGACTGAGGGTTGAAGACTGAGGATTGTATATTGGGGACAGTGGGTTGAGGGTTGGGGACTGAGTGTTTTGGATTGAGGGTTGAGGGGTGAGTGATTGAAAATAAAGGTTGAAGATTGAGGTTTCTGGACTTAAGGGGTTTGTTTGATACTGAGGGTTGCGGGTTAGGGACAAAGTTCTGATGGTTAGGTTTAACTCTTATTGATACGAGCTGTCCGTCTGTAATGATGACCTGTACCGTACAAGATGTAATTCGGTGTTGGAAAGTGCCTTTATTTAGTTTTGGTTTATACATACGTGCTGCTTTTTTGTTTGATAGGTATTAGTTGAATTATATATTTAAAAAAAAAAAACCAGGTGAGTGAAAGTTAAATTTTTGTTTTGTACTTTTATGCCATGAGAGGAGAGTTAAGTCACATCTTGAAATACAGGTTCCTTAACTTCGATTTCAATTGATTGGCTATGAATAATGATTGGCTCTAATCTGATTGATATGTTTTCATTCAGACAAGAATTTATCTGAGTAAAATGTTATTTCAGACCAAATGGAAGTCCAGGGATACCTTGAAACTGGATCAGAAAACGCTTTGAGTTTCGCCAATGCATGCATAGGCAATGCTTCAAACATTCTTGGAAGAAATACACCCGTAAGACTTCGTGATTGTCCTATCAACAGAGCAGAACAGGCATTGTGGACATCTAAATCCTTTGATGTTGATGGAATAGTTGTGACTATGAAACATTTTAAAGATTTTAAAGGGGAATATTCCTATTTTCAATTCCTACCACAGAAAGCAAGAAGTTTAATCCCAGTGTTTCCTATATTAAAGAAACATTTGAAACTTGAGACTTACAATGCAAATCAATTACAGAATTTGAAATGGTCTGTCAGCGTCAAATTATTTACTTCAACGCAATTTGATTTCCACATGGCCCTTTTGCCTATTCCAGATTTCCAATCAACACTTGAAACAAGAAATCAGATACAGAAAGTGCAATATACATACTACGATAATTTCAGAAAAGAGTTATCGGACGTCATTTTCTCTCTACCTCTAAAACAGCTAACAAGACCAACCTTTAAGAAAAATTATCTTTTGGACATTCGAAAGATGTATATTCTACCAGATGATGTTGAATATTTTAACGAAATACTCGATAAAACGGTGTTAAACACATCAACACCGGACGGATTTGAAGTGGTGTTAATTTGCTTCACATTTGGTAGAAGAGACTCCAAACCGGTTCCTCTTCATATGTTTTCATTAGATAATACTTTAATCAGTGTACACGTTGCATGTACAATGGCATCCAGTATAATAGAAACGAATTTGTTTTGGTCTAGATCCGGGCTTTTGGAAATTATTGGTAGGAGAGGAACTATGTCTGGTGCCCTCTCTCTCCGCGATTGTGCAAATTATCAATCTAATCTGGACGGCCGAAATCCTGACATACCTATTAAAGTGAGAAGACTCTGTCAAAATCCGGAGAATATGACATTTGTTCAATTTTATGCGGACACACCACACTTAATGAATGGGAGTATTCATCCCGTTTATAAGTCTGTAGTGTCTGGAGGACTGATGTCCCAAACACTTAATACTGCCAACAGGCAATCAGCAAATGATTATATAAACGCAATTCGTGAAAACACCATGAAGATGGGGACAGTTAGTTCTCGGGTGGAAATCGTTTCATATGTAACGGAGAGAAGTAATCTCTTATTTCCCTGGCAATTATTCAACGAAGATCATTTAAGAGAATTACTTTCACAATATCCCTTGCTTACACCAATTAAAGAAATGTCTGAAAAATCTAAATCATTTTTGCAAATGATTAGATCAGTTGGATCTTTCCTGACCGAAGAATTGAAATCTAAGTTGGCATCAAACGGAGATAAAGGTGGCTTTTTCTCCGCTTGGAGAACATTCCAGCTAGAGTGTGCGAATGAAATATTTTGGAAGGGACGGTTAAATTCATCTAAGTCTGGACTATATTCAGTAAATCTTGGACCAGGACAACAGAAACCGAATAGAAGTTTGACATGGGAGAATGGGTTCTTATGCTTAGATGATTGCACGTCCTGTGCGTTGGATGAAATGTCTGCACCGCCTCTTTTTGGTGTCGTTACACATGACATGGGGCAGGTAATGCGAATGAAACGATTCTTAAATTTCTCTGATTTCCTTCACGCAACAGACTCGCAGCTTGGAATGCGGTCCTTGCTACTTCTTTTGCGCGATATTCAAGAAGACCCTAAAACAATTGTTACAACCGATAGGTCATTTTTGGCTTCGCTGAAGGAAGCGGTATGCCCTCGATGGGCCGTAGTGTCAGGGAGAATAAATGTCACTACTTTATGTACCCATTTAGCCATTGGAGATGGTTTTAAGGAACCCTACACATTTCAAAGAGGGTTGGCTTTGATTAATGAAATTGGTAGAGATGTACATACCGTTTTGCGCTTAGGTGTACAAGGTTTGAAACTTAAATTCTTTCCCGATTGCCGAACAACGGACAAATCTCGCCATAAACGTTTCGTCTGGAACTCAAATTACCTATTAAAGATTATTGAAGAAGATGATGAAAAATTAGATGAGGATTATGTCGCTTTGACACTAGAGATCATACACTACATGGAAATAAACGATCTTGTTCATTCTTCTAAGTTTAACGCATTCAAAGATGAGATGGGCAGTTTAGTGTTTCCGTGGATTCCAGAAATTGCCTCACGGTTAGTTAGCAGTAACTTCAGTCGACATTTCGTTATCAAAGTTGCAACCTATATCTCTTGCTTTGGTCTACTACAGAATCATTGGTTTGTAAATTTCAGAAAATTACATGCGTTGCATACATCTATCCAGGCAGAATGCAATAATGTGCAACAACTTTTAAAAAGAAAGAAAATCTTATCAGAACACACTCTATCCTCTGTTATAACATTCAAGGCGCATAGGCTACATGAAAGCATTCCTTCTGCCTTCCCTGAACCATGCAAAATCCAAGACGAGGATGAGATATTACCGATTGATGAACAAACCACAGAACTCTTAGATGAACCCCATGAACCATTCGTCGGCATATCTATCGATTGTTCGTCTGAACTAGAAATAGTACACTACACTGACAGAAGAGGAAGACATGCTGGATTTACAGGGCGATGGAGTCCACAGGAAATTGAATGTCTTCATACGGTGATCCAGCACAACCTTCAGGGCGTTCAAGAAGCTTACCATTACTATCAATCACTTTGTGCAGAAAAAAACATTCCTGATAGAACATTCGTTGCATTTAAAGCAAAATATTTTCGACTTAAAAAATAATCTGTTATTGACTCGATAAGGTTAAAAAAGTAAGGCTATTTATCCTCATGACAAAAGGAACTGTAATTTTTATTTTTTTTATTTTAGAACATTAAATTCAATTACCAAGTTAGTTTGTGCAATCTTCATATATATTTTATATGTTTTATTAATACTCAGACTGAATGAGGTAAAATTAATGATATTTGTAAAGTTGAGAAGGTTCCGAAACAGGAAAGAATCTGTTTTAACGGCCATGAAAGACCTGTTGACTCGGATAGACTAGCAGGTTCTAAATGTTGATGAAATAATAATCATTAACTGGAACAGATCTCGTTGCAAAGCAACTAGTTGGTCTTTCGTTGATGTCAGAGTTAAAGAAGAAGTTACAATTGAAGAAAAAGAAAACAAAAACAAAAACAAAAAACGAATGATCTTTATGTAACTTAAGAAAATACAAATGGGTCTAAGTACACATTAACAAATATGTTAATTCTTCAAATCTTACACAAGTTCCCATCGCTACTTACGAATTAGAAATTGAAATAAATGTAGTCAATAATACAGTTGTGCATGTTGCGTCAAAGTACACTGTACTGGGCTAATGCCATCGTCTTATTTAGACCATAAAATGACAGTTTTATGCACAACACAAAACGTTAATAGTTGCCTTTGCAGATCGTGTCTATTTTATTAAACACTCGCACACTCCAAGTAACGCTGTCGGTCCACAGTTTCTCCCTGATGCCTTCTTTAAAGATTTCGGACTTAATAGCCCTGCTTCGACTGAACGAATTCTTACGGCACTTTTCATAGAGCCAGTCTTCAGCTGCGGAGTTCCATTTCCAGAAAAATTTGGTTTTCCTGGATGGCGCCGGTGTCTGAGGGTCAGGGGTTGAGGTACATGGCTGCGCAACTTCCTGCGTTGACGTTTCTGTTTCAGCGCTAACACTACCCAAATCTAAGTCCATCCTCTCCAGATTCTCCAAGTCTTTGTTTGTAATTACAATTTGGTGTTGTGTGCACGGCTGAAGGAAAAATGGCATCCCCTGTAAATGATCCGTAATATCTTTTGAGATTCCCTTTGCCACGTCCTCTATCTGTTTTTCTAGTCGTTCTATGTCCCTGCGCAGTGCCTGACTTTCCACTTCAACTGTGGAAAGTCTGTTTGATACAGAGTTTAGGACTTCGACATTTTCTTTCTTGATCTGTGCTAGCCCTTCTTTAAACTCTTTTGAAATGTCAGTGATGTACGTCTCCACGACCTCCAGAAGCTGCTGTGCTTCTTCTGAAATAAGACACAATCCAGTTGTATTTTTGAGTCATACAACACATTTATTAGAAAATAATATCGAATTAGTTTCGATGTTAAGAGCGATTTTTTTTCTTTAACTAATAAAATAAACTATCAAGCATGAAACATTGATGAAACTTGAGACTTACCCGAGTCTTGTTCTTCACTCATCGCTCTGTAATACAGCACCCCTAGCAAACTGAAATGAAAACAATATTAATATTTATTTCAAAATAATAAACCAACAAATCTCTATTCCAATCTTTTAACCAGAGCATATCATAATACTGAACAAGAAGTATCCGACCTATATATAATGAAATGATGAAAGTGCGACAAGTAAGAATCGGTAATGGCGGAATCTTAATAAATAACTTGATCAATTGTGTGTGTTGAGGACTGAGGGTTGTGGATTGAGAGTTGGGGACTAATGGCTGAGAGGTGCTGATTAGAGGCTGACAACTGAGGGTTGCAGATTTGAAAGAGAGCGTTAAGGGTTTTGAGACTCATGATTTAAGAACAGGGAGGTAAGGAGTTGGGGACCGAGGGTTTTGGGTGGGAAGATTGGGGGTTGGGAGCAAGAATGATTGTTGTGGGTTGGAGACTAAGGATTGAGGGCGGACGACTGTGGGTTAGGGAACGAGGGATGAGGGTTAAGTTTGGGGATCCAGAATGATAGTTGCGGGCTTAGGGCGTAAGGTTGGGGACTGAGGGTTGAGGATTGTGCTTTGCGGATCGGACATTGAAGTAAGTTGAAGACTTGGGGTTGAGGAATGAGGATTGTGGGTTGGATACTGAGGGTTGAGGACTGAGGGTTGGGGACTGAGGGTTGAGGACTGAGAATTGTAGAGTTGGGGGTTGGGGGCTTAAGGTTGAGGGATGGGGGTTGTGGATTTGGGACTGAGGGTTGAGGACTGAGGGGAGAATTTGTGATTACTGTAGTGAACTAATTGATAGTTAATTTAGCTTTGTTCTGTTTGCCTGACTGCTTGTTTATATGTCTATTGATTATTTTACCTATTTCATGAATAATAAAACCTTTTCAATTGTGCACGAAGCCGATGGAACAGTCTGGGTGCTGCAGTAAATGTCAACCTTTTTAGAGCCTTAGTATTACTTATATTTTTTTAAACTTATCTCATTCTGAATAGAAATTATGGACAGAAAATGAACAAGTACAATATAATGTAAATACAACACTAGAAATATCTTACCGAAACTGTACACTTTTTGTTTTCTCTGATTTGTTGGAGACGCGTGTTAATCGGATATAAAACTTACACGCTGATAAAGAAACCACACCACATGAACCAAAAATTACAGGAAAATCTCAAACCTTAAATTGAACTTATCAATGTTTAAAATCTTGTAAATGTGACATAGGAGACCTCAAATGCATGACGTTAGGTCTTAAAGCATACCAATCTTAATATTAAATATTGAATCTGGAAGATTTAATGAATCTCTTCAGTGAATTAGGCAGTCATGAAATAGCTGCAATATATTCTCTATATTCTCTAAGGCAGGTCACTTTAAACATTCTGAATCGGAAATGCAACGAATAATCCCCGCAACTGATATGCGTGTGTCAGAAACATGTTATTATAAATTATAGAGTATTCCGGAAAAAAATATATCATATGTATTGGTTTTCTCTTTTTCGTACTTTGCTGTTTTTTCCGGTTTGCCGAGCCATCGTTTGTTTTTTTGTTTTTTTTTTAATGTTTAATGCAAAATACTAGCTTAAATCAGTGTTTGTTAGTTTTTGGTGATTGTAAATATTTGTGCCGAACTGCTTACACCCCAGGTTAGTTTGCTTTACCCGTGTAAAAAAAGAAATTCGATCGACAAGCATATTGACAATGAAAATAGTTCCAATAATTATGTCATGTTATGCATTTCCTCGACTACAGAGAACTTTTATTATCATAATTTGTAGCTGTCAGTGTTAGGGTATAGGGGTATTTGCGATATTTCAACTCAGTTGCCTCTCGTCAATGTCAAAAAAAGATCATGTCACCTTTTGTAGGCGGAATTAACTTTTTGTCACATTATATTATTTAGAAGGAGTAATATTTGTTTATATTTGGGGTTTTCTTGATACTGTTGTATTGTGGTACGAGTTTTAAATCGAGTTCGTAGCCTTTGTTTGATTTTAGATTTGCTCATTTCTTTCCTGTGCTCTCGTTCACCGCTTTTAGAATAGAGGACCCCTGGCGAACTGGGATAAACACATTCACCATTGATTTTGTCTTTTGAAAGCAACCTCTCTTTTTCTCCTTCTATCTCCATATGATAATATAATCACCAATGAAGCTGATATGGTGTATTAGAGCACATTTCCTGCTATCATCCAGGAAAAGGAGTGGGTTCAATTCCCATTATCAGCAGAAAAAAAGGTGATACAATCTTATGGTTCTTCAATGTCAAGCACAGCACATTATTGAACGATAAATAAGGGGGTGCAAGTTTCAACAGCTGATTGTTACTTTGTTTTAATATAATAAAAGATAATTCAGGGTGTGGGGATGAATGTAAACAGATTTAATTGTACTGATTTTTAAACGTTAAACAGATAATTCTGGGTTCCTTCAAAGGGGTGTAATTTTACAATAAAAGTACTTATCATAGAACTAAAGCTGATTATTTCTTTGTTTTAATATTATATAAGATAATTTAGAATGAGAGGATGAATTCAAAAGGATTTGGACGGTTTTGTAAGGGATTAACTATACAGATAATTGAATGATGGACAGGAAATAATGGGTTCCTTCAGAGGGGTGCATTCTTAAAATAAAGGGATTTACCATTGAACATAAGCTGATGATTTCTTTGCTTCAATAAAATAAATTATTATTTAGGGTGTGAAGATGAATTCCAAAAGATTTAGCAGGTTTCCTAGGTGATTAACTGTCCTGATTTTTATACGTAAAACAGAGTATTATGGGTTCCTTCATATGGGTGTAATTTTACAGTAAAAGGATTCATCAATGAACCAAAGCTGATAATTTCTTTGTTTCAATACAATAAAAGATAAAATAGCGTGTGAGGGTAAATTGAAAAAGATTTAGGAGGTATCCTAGGTGATTATTTGTACAGAAAATTTACATTTAAGTTTAATGAGAAACAGTAAATTATGGGTTCCTACTTAGGGGTCTAATTTCAGAATGAAAGGATTTTTTTGGAAACTAATGCTAATTATTTCTTTGTATTAATGTGAGAAAATATAAATTAGGGTATGAGGGTAAATTCAAAAAGATTGAGGCGGTTTCGTAAGTGATTATTTATACTGATAATTTAACGACAAATGCAAAATTATAGGTTCCCTCATGGGGATGTAATTCTATAAGAAAAGGATTTATCATTTAACTAAATGTAACTATTTCTTTGTATTAATGAGATGAAAGACAAGTTAGGGTGTGAGGGTAAATTCAAAGAGATTTAGTAGGTTTCCTTGGTGATTATTTATACAGATATTTTAACGCGAAACAGAAAATTATGAGTTCCTTCATGGGGGTGTAATTCTATAAGAAAAGGATTAATCATTAAACTAGAGGTTTTTATTTCTTTGTATTAATACAATTAAAGATAATCTTGGGTGTGAGGATTAATTGAAATAGATTTAGGAGGTATCCAAGGTGATTATTTATACTGATAATTTAACGAGAAACAGAAAGTTATGGGTTCCTTTATAGGGGTGTAATTTCAGAATAAAAGGATTTTACAGGGGACTAATGTTGAGTATTTCTTTGTATTAATGTGAGGAAGGATAAATTAGGGCGTGAGGGTAGATTGAAAAAGATTTAGGAGGTTTCCTAGGTGATTATTTATACTGACAATTTAACGACAAACGCAAAACTATGGGTTCCCTCATTGGGGTGTAATTCTATAAGAAAAGGATTTATCATTTAACTGGAGCTTTTTATTTCTTTGTATTAATACAATAAAAGATAAAAAAGGGTGTGAGGGTAAATTGAAATAGATTTAGGAAGTTTCCTAGGTGATTGTTTATACTGATAATTCAAAGATAAACTCAAAATTAAGGGTTCCTTCATGGGGGTGTCATTCTTTAAGAAAATTATATATTATTGAACTAAACCTGTCTCTTTCTTTGCTTTAATACAATAAAAGATAAAATAGGGTGTGAGGGTAAATTGAAAAAGATTTAGGAGGTTTCCTAGGTGAATATTTGTACAGAAAATTTAACAAGAAACAAGAAGTTATGGGTTCCTACTTAGGGGTCTAATTTCAGAATAAAAGGATTTCTTTGGAAACTAATGCTAATTATTTCTTTGTATTAATGTGAGAAAATATAAATTAGGGTATGAGGGTAAATTCAAAAAGATTGAGGAGGTTTCGTAAGTGATTATTTATACTGATAATTTAATGACAAATGCAAAATTATAGGTTCCCTCATGGGGATGTAATTCTATAAGAAAAGGATTGATCATTTAACTAAATGTAACTATTTCTTTGTATTAATGTGATGAAAGACAAGTTAGGGTGTGAGGGTAAATTCAAAGAGATTTAGTAGGTTTCCTAGGTGATTATTTATACAGATATTTTAACGCGAAACAGAAAATTATGAGTTCCTTCATGGGGGTGTAATTCTATAAGAAAAGGATTAATCATTAAACTAGAGGTTTTTATTTCTTTGTATTAATACAATTAAAGATAATCTTGGGTGTGAGGGTAAATTGAAATAGAATTAGGAGGTATCCAAGGTGATTATTTATACTGATAATTTAACGAGAAACAGAAAGTTATGGGTTCCTTTATCGGGGTGTAATTTCAGAATAAAAGGATTTTACAGGGGACTAATGTTGAGTATTTCTTTGTATTAATGTGAGGAAGGATAAATTAGGGCGTGAGGGTAGATTGAAAAAGATTTAGGAGGTTTCGTAAGTGATTATTTATACTGATAATTTAACGACAAATGCAAAATTATAGGTTCCCTCATTGGGGTGTAATTCTATAAGAAAAGGATTTATCATTTAACTGGAGCTTTTTATTTCTTTGTATTAATACAATAAAAGATAAAAAAGGGTGTGAGGGTAAATTGAAATAGATTTAGGAAGTTTCCTAGGTGATTGTTTATACTGATAATTCAAAGATAAACTCAAAATTAAGGGTTCCTTCATGGGGGTGTCATTCTTTAAGAAAATTATATATTATTGAACTAAACCTGTCTCTTTCTTTGCTTTAATACAATAAAAGATAAAATAGGGTGTGAGGGTAAATTGAAAAAGATTTAGGAGGTTTCCTAGGTGAATATTTGTACAGAAAATTTAACAAGAAACAAGAAGTTATGGGTTCCTACTTAGGGGTCTAATTTCAGAATAAAAGGATTTCTTTGGAAACTAATGCTAATTATTTCTTTGTATTAATGTGAGAAAATATAAATTAGGGTATGAGGGTAAATTCAAAAAGATTGAGGAGGTTTCGTAAGTGATTATTTATACTGATAATTTAACGACAAATGCAAAATTATAGGTTCCCTCATGGGGATGTAATTCTATAAGAAAAGGATTGATCATTTAACTAAATGTAACTATTTCTTTGTATTAATGTGATGAAAGACAAGTTAGGGTGTGAGGGTAAATTCAAAGAGATTTAGTAGGTTTCCTAGGTGATTATTTATACAGATATTTTAACGCGAAACAGAAAATTATGAGTTCCTTCATGGGGGTGTAATTCTATAAGAAAAGGATTAATCATTAAACTAGAGGTTTTTATTTCTTTGTATTAATACAATTAAAGATAATCTTGGGTGTGAGGGTAAATTGAAATAGAATTAGGAGGTATCCAAGGTGATTATTTATACTGATAATTTAACGAGAAACAGAAAGTTATGGGTTCCTTTATCGGGGTGTAATTTCAGAATAAAAGGATTTTACAGGGGACTAATGTTGAGTATTTCTTTGTATTAATGTGAGGAAGGATAAATTAGGGCGTGAGGGTAGATTGAAAAAGATTTAGGAGGTTTCGTAAGTGATTATTTATACTGATAATTTAACGACAAATGCAAAATTATAGGTTCCCTCATTGGGGTGTAATTCTATAAGAAAAGGATTTATCATTTAACTGGAGCTTTTTATTTCTTTGTATTAATACAATAAAAGATAAAAAAGGGTGTGAGGGTAAATTGAAATAGATTTAGGAAGTTTCCTAGGTGATTGTTTATACTGATAATTCAAAGATAAACTCAAAATTAAGGGTTCCTTCATGGGGGTGTCATTCTTTAAGAAAATTATATATTATTGAACTAAACCTGTCTCTTTCTTTGCTTTAATACAATAAAAGATAAAATAGGGTGTGAGGGTAAATTGAAAAAGATTTAGGAGGTTTCCTAGGTGAATATTTGTACAGAAAATTTAACAAGAAACAAGAAGTTATGGGTTCCTACTTAGGGGTCTAATTTCAGAATAAAAGGATTTCTTTGGAAACTAATGCTAATTATTTCTTTGTATTAATGTGAGAAAATATAAATTAGGGTATGAGGGTAAATTCAAAAAGATTGAGGAGGTTTCGTAAGTGATTATTTATACTGATAATTTAACGACAAATGCAAAATTATAGGTTCCCTCATGGGGATGTAATTCTATAAGAAAAGGATTGATCATTTAACTAAATGTAACTATTTCTTTGTATTAATGTGATGAAAGACAAGTTAGGGTGTGAGGGTAAATTCAAAGAGATTTAGTAGGTTTCCTAGGTTTTTATTTATACAGATATTTTAACGCGAAACAGAAAATTATGAGTTCCTTCATGGGGGTGTAATTCTATAAGAAAAGGATTAATCATTAAACTAGAGGTTTTTATTTCTTTGTATTAATACAATTAAAGATAATCTTGGGTGTGAGGGTAAATTGAAATAGAATTAGGAGGTATCCTAGGTGATTATTTATACTGATAATTTAACGAGAAACAGAAAGTTATGGGTTCCTTTATCGGGGTGTAATTTCAGGGTTAGGGTTAGGGTTAGGGTTAGGGTTAGGGTTAGGGTTAGGGTTAGGGGTTAGGGTTAGGGGTTAGGGTTAGGGTTAGGGTTAGGGGTTAGGGTTAGGGTTAGGGTTAGGGTTAGGGTTAGGGTTAGGGTTAGGGTATAGGGGTATTTGCGATATTGCAACTCAGTTGCATCTCGTCAATGTCAAAAAAAAAAGATCACGTGACCTTTTGTAGGCGGAGTTAACTTTTTGTCACATTATATTATTTAGAAGGAGTACTATTTGTTTATATTTGGAATTTTCTTGATACTGTTATATTGTGGTACGAGTTTTAAATCGTGTCCGTAGCCTTTGTTTGATTTTAGATTTGCTTCGTTATTTCTGTGCTCTCGTTCACTGCTTTTAGAATAGAGGACCTCTGGCGAACTGGGATAAACACATCCACCATTGATTTTGTCTTTTGAATGCAATCTCTCTTTTTTCTGCCTCTATCTCCATAAGATTATATAATCACCAATAAAGCTGAGATGGTGTATTAGAGCACATTTCCTGCTATCAACCAGGAAAAGGAGTGGGTTCAATTCCCATTATCAGCAGAAAAAAAGGTGATACAATCTTATGGTTCTTCAATGTCAAGCACAGCGCATTATTGAACGATAAATAGAGGGTGCAAGTTTCAACAGCTGATTGTTACTTTGTTTTAATATAATAAAAGATAATTCAGGGTGTGGGGATGAATGTAAACAGATTTAATTGTACTGATTTTTAAACGTTAAACAGAAAATTCTGGGTTCCTTCAAAAGGGTGTAATTTTACAATAAAAGTACTTATCATAGAACTAAAGCTGATTATTTCTTTGTTTTAATATAATAAAAGATAATTTAGGGTGTGAGGATGAATTCAAAAGGATTTGGACGGTTTTGTAAGGGACTAACTAAATAGATAATTGAATGATGGACAGGAAATAATGGGTTCCTTCAGAGGGGTGCATTCTTAAAATTAAGGGATTTACCATTCAACTTAAGCTGATGATTTCTTTGCTTCAATAAAATAAATTATTATTTAGGGCGTGAAGATGAATTCCAAAAGATTTAGCAGGTTTCCTTGGTGATTAACTGTCCTGATTTTTTAATGTAAAACAGAGTATTATGGGTTCCTTCATAGGGGTGTGATTTTAAGGTAAAAGGATAAATCAATGACCTAAAGCTGATAATTTCTTTGTTTTAATATAATAAAAGAAAATTTAGGGTGTGAAGACGAATTCAAAAAGATTCATCACGTTTCCTAGGTGATTAACTATACAGATTTTTTTAACATTAAACAGAAAAATATGGGTTCCTTCATAGGGGTGTAATTTCACAATAAAAGGATTTTTCTGGGGTCTGATGTTGATTTTTTCTTTGTATTAATGTGAGAAAAGATAAACTAGGGCGTGAGGGTAGATTGAAAAAGATTTAGGAGGTTTCCTAGGTGATTATTCATACAGAAACATATAATTTAACAATAAACAGAAAATTATGGGTTCCTTCGTGGGGGTGTAATTCTATAAGAAAATGATTTATCATTTAACTAAAGCTGTTTATTTCTTTGTTTTAATGTGATAAAAGACAAGTGAGGGTGTAAAGATGAATTCCAAAAGATTTAGCAGGTTTCCTAAGTGATTAACTGTACTGATTTTATTAACATTAAACAGAAAACTATGGGTTCCTTCATAGGGGTGTAATTTTACAGCTAAAGGATAAATCATTGAACTAAAGCTGATTATTTCTTTGTTTTAATATACTAATAAAATACTAATTTAGGGTGTAAAGTTGAATTTCAAAAGATTTAGAACGTTTCCTAAGTGATTAACTGTACAGTTTTTTTTTCCTTTAAACAGAAAACTATGGGTTCCTTTACAGGGGTGTAATTTTACAGTAAAAGGATTTATCATTGAACTAAAGCTGATTATTCCTTTGTTTTGATATAGTAAAGGACAAGTAAGGGTGGAAAGATCAATTCCAAAAGATTTAGCAGGTTTCCTAGGAAATTAACTGTACTGATTTTTTAACGTTAAACAGAAAATTATGGATTCCTTCATAGGGGTGTAATTTTACAATAAAAGGATTAACCATTGAATTAAAGCTGATAGTTTCTTTGTTTTAAAATAGTAAAACATAAATTAGGGTGAGAAGATGAATTCCAAAAGATTTAGCATGTTTCCTTGGTGATTAACTGTACTGTTTTTTTAACGTTAAACAGAAAACTATGGGTTCCTTCATAGGGGTGTAATTTTACAGTAAAAGGATAAATCATTGAACTAAAGCTGATTATTTCTTTGTTTTTATAAAACAAAAGATAATTTAGGGTGTAAAGATGAATTCCAAAAGATTTGGCAGGTTTCCTAACTGATTAACTGTATTGATTTTTTAACGTTAAACAGAAAACTATGGGTTCCTTCATAGGGGTGTAATTTTACAGTAAAAGGATAAATCATTGAACTAAAGCTGATTATTTCTTTGTTTTAATATTACTAAAGATAATTTAGGGTGTAAAGATGAATTCCAAAAGATTTAGCAGGTTTCCTAGGTAATTAACTGTACTGATTATTTAACGTTCAACAGAAAATTATGGATTCCTTCATAGGGGTGTAATTTTACAATAAAAGGATTAACCATTGAACTGAAGCTGATAGTTTCTTTGTTTTAAAATAGTAAAACATAAATTAGGGTGAGGAGATGAATTCCAAAAGATTTAGCAGGTTTCCTTGGTGATTAACTGTACTGTTTTTTTAACGTTAAACAGAAAACTATGGGTTCCTTCATAGTGGTGAAATTTTACAATAAAAGGATTAACCATTGAACAAAATCTGATTATTTCTTTGTTGTTATATAATAAAAGATAATTTAGGGTGTAAAGATGAATTCCAACAGATTTAGCAGGTTTCCTAAGTGATTAACTGTACAGATTTTTTAACGTTAAATAGAAAACTTTGGGTTCCTTCAAAGGGGTGTAATTTTACAGTAAAAGGATAAATCATTGAACTAAAGCTGATTATTTCTTTGTTTTAATATTACTAAAGATAATTTAGGGTGTAAAGATGAATTCCAAAAGATTGAGCAGGTTTCCTAGGTAATTAACTGTACTGATTATTTAACGTTCAACAGAAAATTATGGATTCCATCATAGAGGTGTAATTTTACAAAAAAATGATTAACCATTGAACAAAATCTGATTATTTCTTGGTTTTTATATAATAAAAGATAATTTAGGGTGTAAAGATGAATTCTAACAGATTTAGCAGGTTTCCTAAGTGATTAACTGTATTGATTTTTTAACGTTAAACAGAAAACTATGGGTTCCTTCATAGGGGTGTAATTTTACAGTAAAAGGATAAATCATTGAACTAAAGCTGATTATTTCTTTGTTTTAATATTACTAAAGATAATTTAGGGTGTAAAGATGAATTCCAAAAGATTTAGCAGGTTTCCTAGGTAATTAACTGTACTGATTTTTTAACGTTCAACAGAAAATTATGGATTCCTTCATAGGGGTGTAATTTTACAATAAAATGATTAACCATTGAACAAAATCTGATTATTTCTTGGTTTTTATATAATAAAAGATAATTTAGGGTGTAAAGATGAATTCCAACAGATTTAGCAGGTTTCCTAACTGATTAACTGTATTGATTTTTTAACGTTAAACAGAAAACTATGGGTTCCTTCAAAGGGGTGTAATTTAACAGTAAAAGGATAAATCATTGAACTAAAGCTGATTATTTCTTTGTTTTAATATTACTAAAGATAATTTAGGGTGTAAAGATGAATTCCAAAAGATTTAGCAGGTTTCCTAGGTAATTAACTGTACTGATTATTTAACGTTAAACAGAAAAATTATGGATTCCTTCACAGAGGTGTAATTTTACAATAAAATGATTAACCATTGAACAAAATCTGATTATTTCTTTGTTTTAATATGATAAAAGATAATTTAGGGTGTAAAGATGAATTCCAAAAGATTTAGCAGGTTTCCTAAGTGATTAACTGGACAGATTTGTTGACGTTATACAGAAAACTATGGGTTCCTTCATAGGGGTGTAATTTTACAGTTAATGGATAAATCATTGAACTAAAGCTGATTATTTCTTTGTTTTAATATAACAAAAGATAATTTAGGGTGTAAAGATGAATTCCAAAAGATTTAGCAGGTTTCCTTGGCGATTAACTGTACTGATTTTATTAATGTTTAACAGAAAACTATGGGTTCCTTCATAGGGGTGTAATTTTACAGTAAGAAGGATTTATCATTGAACTAAAGCTGATTGTTTCTTGGTTTTAATATAGTAAAAAATAATTTAGGGTGAAAAGATGAATTGAAATAGATTTAGTAGGTTTCCTAAGTGATTAACAGTACTGATTTTTTAAAGTTAAACAGAAAATTATTGGTTCCTTAGTAGGGTTACAATTAAAGGAATTATCATTGAACTAAAGCTAATTGTTTCTTTGTTTTAATATAATAAAAGATAATATAGGGTGTGAGGGTAAAAGCAGAAAGATTTATCAGGTTTCCTAGGTGATTATCTGTACTGATAATGTCACAATGAACAGAAAACTATTGGTTTCTTTAAAGGGGTGTAATTTTGCAATAAAGGGATTTATTAGGATTGTAGAGCACCTCTAACAACTTGAAATAAATACATCTCACATCAGTTATTATTATTATCATTATTTTTTTTTTTTGGTCATTGCAGAAAATATTTTATTAAAAATCTAAAGAAAAAAAGGTTCATCGATTTTAATTGATTGGCTATGAATAAGATTTCTGTAATGTAAGCAATATATCTATGATTTTCAATGACAACTAAGTCATGCTTACAAAATAAAAACCCAGTTGGAGACTGCATGAGGGTTGAAGATTGTGGTTTGGGGACTTACAGCTGAAGGTTGGAGACTGAGGGTTGTGGGCTGAGGGTTGAGGTTTAAGGTAGCAAAGGGGACAGTTTCGAATAAAGTACCCGTCAATATTTTTGTAAAATTGAGAGTTGCTGTACTTGAAGAGTTATGAGTGTTGCTAAAATTCATGAAATGATTTTTGATGATTATCATTAGTTAGAGGGATGTCTCTTGTTGAAATTGGTATGCAATATGTGGACCCCTATGATAAGTACACGTGAATCAGAACTAAAATGCGAAACTTGCGGCTAGGACTGTTAACTGTGTTTACTTTACACAGTGAAATTGAAAGTTGCAGAATTTGGCGATTGGCCTTATAAGGAGTGAATGAGGGTGTTTGTGCTGAATGGAAAGTGAGGAAATTTTAGTTATAGAGTTTCGAGGTCACACATCCCCTGGCTGCAATGAACTGTATAAGAAAAAAAAGACTGAGGGTTGAAGACTGAGGATTGTATATTGGGGACAGTGGGTTGAGGGTTGGGGACTGAGTGTTTTGGATTGAGGGTTGAGGGGTGAGTGATTGAAAATAAAGGTTGAAGATTGAGGTTTCTGGACTTAAGGGGTTTGTTTGATACTGAGGGTTGCGGGTTAGGGACAAAGTTCTGATGGTTAGGTTTAACTCTTATTGGTACGAGCTGTCCGTCTGTAATGATGACCTGTACCGTACAAGATGTAATTCGGTGTTGGAAAGTGCCTTTATTTAGTTTTGGTTTATACATACGTGCTGCTTTTTTGTTTGATAGGTATTAGTTGAATTATATATTTAAAAAAAAAAACCAGGTGAGTGAAAGTTAAATTTTTGTTTTGTACTTTTATGCCATGAGAGGAGAGTTAAGTCACATCTTGAAATACAGGTTCCTTAACTTCGATTTCAATTGATTGGCTATGAATAATGATTGGCTCTAATCTGATTGATATGTTTTCATTCAGACAAGAATTTATCTGAGTAAAATGTTATTTCAGACCAAATGGAAGTCCAGGGATACCTTGAAACTGGATCAGAAAACGCTTTGAGTTTCGCCAATGCATGCATAGGCAATGCTTCAAACATTCTTGGAAGAAATACACCCGTAAGACTTCGTGATTGTCCTATCAACAGAGCAGAACAGGCATTGTGGACATCTAAATCCTTTGATGTTGATGGAATAGTTGTGACTATGAAACATTTTAAAGATTTTAAAGGGGAATATTCCTATTTTCAATTCCTACCACAGAAAGCAAGAAGTTTAATCCCAGTGTTTCCTATATTAAAGAAACATTTGAAACTTGAGACTTACAATGCAAATCAATTACAGAATTTGAAATGGTCTGTCAGCGTCAAATTATTTACTTCAACGCAATTTGATTTCCACATGGCCCTTTTGCCTATTCCAGATTTCCAATCAACACTTGAAACAAGAAATCAGATACAGAAAGTGCAATATACATACTACGATAATTTCAGAAAAGAGTTATCGGACGTCATTTTCTCTCTACCTCTAAAACAGCTAACAAGACCAACCTTTAAGAAAAATTATCTTTTGGACATTCGAAAGATGTATATTCTACCAGATGATGTTGAATATTTTAACGAAATACTCGATAAAACGGTGTTAAACACATCAACACCGGACGGATTTGAAGTGGTGTTAATTTGCTTCACATTTGGTAGAAGAGACTCCAAACCGGTTCCTCTTCATATGTTTTCATTAGATAATACTTTAATCAGTGTACACGTTGCATGTACAATGGCATCCAGTATAATAGAAACGAATTTGTTTTGGTCTAGATCCGGGCTTTTGGAAATTATTGGTAGGAGAGGAACTATGTCTGGTGCCCTCTCTCTCCGCGATTGTGCAAATTATCAATCTAATCTGGACGGCCGAAATCCTGACATACCTATTAAAGTGAGAAGACTCTGTCAAAATCCGGAGAATATGACATTTGTTCAATTTTATGCGGACACACCACACTTAATGAATGGGAGTATTCATCCCGTTTATAAGTCTGTAGTGTCTGGAGGACTGATGTCCCAAACACTTAATACTGCCAACAGGCAATCAGCAAATGATTATATAAACGCAATTCGTGAAAACACCATGAAGATGGGGACAGTTAGTTCTCGGGTGGAAATCGTTTCATATGTAACGGAGAGAAGTAATCTCTTATTTCCCTGGCAATTATTCAACGAAGATCATTTAAGAGAATTACTTTCACAATATTCCTTGCTTACACCAATTAAAGAAATGTCTGAAAAATCTAAATCATTTTTGCAAATGATTAGATCAGTTGGATCTTTCCTGACCGAAGAATTGAAATCTAAGTTGGCATCAAACGGAGATAAAGGTGGCTTTTTCTCCGCTTGGAGAACATTCCAGCTAGAGTGTGCGAATGAAATATTTTGGAAGGGACGGTTAAATTCATCTAAGTCTGGACTATATTCAGTAAATCTTGGACCAGGACAACAGAAACCGAATAGAAGTTTGACATGGGAGAATGGGTTCTTATGCTTAGATGATTGCACGTCCTGTGCGTTGGATGAAATGTCTGCACCGCCTCTTTTTGGTGTCGTTACACATGACATGGGGCAGGTAATGCGAATGAAACGATTCTTAAATTTCTCTGATTTCCTTCACGCAACAGACTCGCAGCTTGGAATGCGGTCCTTGCTACTTCTTTTGCGCGATATTCAAGAAGACCCTAAAACAATTGTTACAACCGATAGGTCATTTTTGGCTTCGCTGAAGGAAGCGGTATGCCCTCGATGGGCCGTAGTGTCAGGGAGAATAAATGTCACTACTTTATGTACCCATTTAGCCATTGGAGATGGTTTTAAGGAACCCTACACATTTCAAAGAGGGTTGGCTTTGATTAATGAAATTGGTAGAGATGTACATACCGTTTTGCGCTTAGGTGTACAAGGTTTGAAACTTAAATTCTTTCCCGATTGCCGAACAACGGACAAATCTCGCCATAAACGTTTCGTCTGGAACTCAAATTACCTATTAAAGATTATTGAAGAAGATGATGAAAAATTAGATGAGGATTATGTTGCTTTGACACTAGAGATCATACACTACATGGAAATAAACGATCTTGTTCATTCTTCTAAGTTTAACGCATTCAAAGATGAGATGGGCAGTTTAGTGTTTCCGTGGATTCCAGAAATTGCCTCACGGTTAGTTAGCAGTAACTTCAGTCGACATTTCGTTATCAAAGTTGCAACCTATATCTCTTGCTTTGGTCTACTACAGAATCATTGGTTTGTAAATTTCAGAAAATTACATGCGTTGCATACATCTATCCAGGCAGAATGCAATAATGTGCAACAACTTTTAAAAAGAAAGAAAATCTTATCAGAACACACTCTATCCTCTGTTATAACATTCAAGGCGCATAGGCTACATGAAAGCATTCCTTCTGCCTTCCCTGAACCATGCAAAATCCAAGACGAGGATGAGATATTACCGATTGATGAACAAACCACAGAACTCTTAGATGAACCCCATGAACCATTCGTCGGCATATCTATCGATTGTTCGTCTGAACTAGAAATAGTACACTACACTGACAGAAGAGGAAGACATGCTGGATTTACAGGGCGATGGAGTCCACAGGAAATTGAATGTCTTCATACGGTGATCCAGCACAACCTTCAGGGCGTTCAAGAAGCTTACCATTACTATCAATCACTTTGTGCAGAAAAAAACATTCCTGATAGAACATTCGTTGCATTTAAAGCAAAATATTTTCGACTTAAAAAATAATCTGTTATTGACTCGATAAGGTTAAAAAAGTAAGGCTATTTATCCTCATGACAAAAGGAACTGTAATTTTTATTTTTTTTATTTTAGAACATTAAATTCAATTACCAAGTTAGTTTGTGCAATCTTCATATATATTTTATATGTTTTATTAATACTCAGACTGAATGAGGTAAAATTAATGATATTTGTAAAGTTGAGAAGGTTCCGAAACAGGAAAGAATCTGTTTTAACGGCCATGAAAGACCTGTTGACTCGGATAGACTAGCAGGTTCTAAATGTTGATGAAATAATAATCATTAACTGGAACAGATCTCGTTGCAAAGCAACTAGTTGGTCTTTCGTTGATGTCAGAGTTAAAGAAGAAGTTACAATTGAAGAAAAAGAAAACAAAAACAAAAACAAAAAACGAATGATCTTTATGTAACTTAAGAAAATACAAATGGGTCTAAGTACACATTAACAAATATGTTAATTCTTCAAATCTTACACAAGTTCCCATCGCTACTTACGAATTAGAAATTGAAATAAATGTAGTCAATAATACAGTTGTGCATGTTGCGTCAAAGTACACTGTACTGGGCTAATGCCATCGTCTTATTTAGACCATAAAATGACAGTTTTATGCACAACACAAAACGTTAATAGTTGCCTTTGCAGATCGTGTCTATTTTATTAAACACTCGCACACTCCAAGTAACGCTGTCGGTCCACAGTTTCTCCCTGATGCCTTCTTTAAAGATTTCGGACTTAATAGCCCTGCTTCGACTGAACGAATTCTTACGGCACTTTTCATAGAGCCAGTCTTCAGCTGCGGAGTTCCATTTCCAGAAAAATTTGGTTTTCCTGGATGGCGCCGGTGTCTGAGGGTCAGGGGTTGAGGTACATGGCTGCGCAACTTCCTGCGTTGACGTTTCTGTTTCAGCGCTAACACTACCCAAATCTAAGTCCATCCTCTCCAGATTCTCCAAGTCTTTGTTTGTAATTACAATTTGGTGTTGTGTGCACGGCTGAAGGAAAAATGGCATCCCCTGTAAATGATCCGTAATATCTTTTGAGATTCCCTTTGCCACGTCCTCTATCTGTTTTTCTAGTCGTTCTATGTCCCTGCGCAGTGCCTGACTTTCCACTTCAACTGTGGAAAGTCTGTTTGATACAGAGTTTAGGACTTCGACATTTTCTTTCTTGATCTGTGCTAGCCCTTCTTTAAACTCTTTTGAAATGTCAGTGATGTACGTCTCCACGACCTCCAGAAGCTGCTGTGCTTCTTCTGAAATAAGACACAATCCAGTTGTATTTTTGAGTCATACAACACATTTATTAGAAAATAATATCGAATTAGTTTCGATGTTAAGAGCGATTTTTTTTCTTTAACTAATAAAATAAACTATCAAGCATGAAACATTGATGAAACTTGAGACTTACCCGAGTCTTGTTCTTCACTCATCGCTCTGTAATACAGCACCCCTAGCAAACTGAAATGAAAACAATATTAATATTTATTTCAAAATAATAAACCAACAAATCTCTATTCCAATCTTTTAACCAGAGCATATCATAATACTGAACAAGAAGTATCCGACCTATATATAATGAAATGATGAAAGTGCGACAAGTAAGAATCGGTAATGGCGGAATCTTAATAAATAACTTGATCAATTGTGTGTGTTGAGGACTGAGGGTTGTGGATTGAGAGTTGGGGACTAATGGCTGAGAGGTGCTGATTAGAGGCTGACAACTGAGGGTTGCAGATTTGAAAGAGAGCGTTAAGGGTTTTGAGACTCATGATTTAAGAACAGGGAGGTAAGGAGTTGGGGACCGAGGGTTTTGGGTGGGAAGATTGGGGGTTGGGAGCAAGAATGATTGTTGTGGGTTGGAGACTAAGGATTGAGGGCGGACGACTGTGGGTTAGGGAACGAGGGATGAGGGTTAAGTTTGGGGATCCAGAATGATAGTTGCGGGCTTAGGGCGTAAGGTTGGGGACTGAGGGTTGAGGATTGTGCTTTGCGGATCGGACATTGAAGTAAGTTGAAGACTTGGGGTTGAGGAATGAGGATTGTGGGTTGGATACTGAGGGTTGAGGACTGAGGGTTGGGGACTGAGGGTTGAGGACTGAGAATTGTAGAGTTGGGGGTTGGGGGCTTAAGGTTGAGGGATGGGGGTTGTGGATTTGGGACTGAGGGTTGAGGACTGAGGGGAGAATTTGTGATTACTGTAGTGAACTAATTGATAGTTAATTTAGCTTTGTTCTGTTTGCCTGACTGCTTGTTTATATGTCTATTGATTATTTTACCTATTTCATGAATAATAAAACCTTTTCAATTGTGCACGAAGCCGATGGAACAGTCTGGGTGCTGCAGTAAATGTCAACCTTTTTAGAGCCTTAGTATTACTTATATTTTTTTAAACTTATCTCATTCTGAATAGAAATTATGGACAGAAAATGAACAAGTACAATATAATGTAAATACAACACTAGAAATATCTTACCGAAACTGTACACTTTTTGTTTTCTCTGATTTGTTGGAGACGCGTGTTAATCGGATATAAAACTTACACGCTGATAAAGAAACCACACCACATGAACCAAAAATAACCGGAAAATCTCAAACCTTAAATTGAACTTATCAATGTTTAAAATCTTGTAAATGTGACATAGGAGACCTCAAATGCATGACGTTAGGTCTTAAAGCATACCAATCTTAATATTAAATATTGAATCTGGAAGATTTAATGAATCTCTTCAGTGAATTAGGCAGTCATGAAATAGCTGCAATATATTCTCTATATTCTCTAAGGCAGGTCACTTTAAACATTCTGAATCGGAAATGCAACGAATAATCCCCGCAACTGATATGCGTGTGTCAGAAACATGTTATTATAAATTATAGAGTATTCCGGAAAAAAATATATCATATGTATTGGTTTTCTCTTTTTCGTACTTTGCTGTTTTTTCCGGTTTGCCGAGCCATCGTTTGTTTTTTTGTTTTTTTTTTAATGTTTAATGCAAAATACTAGCTTAAATCAGTGTTTGTTAGTTTTTGGTGATTGTAAATATTTGTGCCGAACTGCTTACACCCCAGGTTAGTTTGCTTTACCCGTGTAAAAAAAGAAATTCGATCGACAAGCATATTGACAATGAAAATAGTTCCAATAATTATGTCATGTTATGCATTTCCTCGACTACAGAGAACTTTTATTATCATAATTTGTAGCTGTCAGTGTTAGGGTATAGGGGTATTTGCGATATTTCAACTCAGTTGCCTCTCGTCAATGTCAAAAAAAGATCATGTCACCTTTTGTAGGCGGAATTAACTTTTTGTCACATTATATTATTTAGAAGGAGTAATATTTGTTTATATTTGGGGTTTTCTTGATACTGTTGTATTGTGGTACGAGTTTTAAATCGAGTTCGTAGCCTTTGTTTGATTTTAGATTTGCTCATTTCTTTCCTGTGCTCTCGTTCACCGCTTTTAGAATAGAGGACCCCTGGCGAACTGGGATAAACACATTCACCATTGATTTTGTCTTTTGAAAGCAACCTCTCTTTTTCTCCTTCTATCTCCATATGATAATATAATCACCAATGAAGCTGATATGGTGTATTAGAGCACATTTCCTGCTATCATCCAGGAAAAGGAGTGGGTTCAATTCCCATTATCAGCAGAAAAAAAGGTGATACAATCTTATGGTTCTTCAATGTCAAGCACAGCACATTATTGAACGATAAATAAGGGGGTGCAAGTTTCAACAGCTGATTGTTACTTTGTTTTAATATAATAAAAGATAATTCAGGGTGTGGGGATGAATGTAAACAGATTTAATTGTACTGATTTTTAAACGTTAAACAGATAATTCTGGGTTCCTTCAAAGGGGTGTAATTTTACAATAAAAGTACTTATCATAGAACTAAAGCTGATTATTTCTTTGTTTTAATATTATATAAGATAATTTAGAATGAGAGGATGAATTCAAAAGGATTTGGACGGTTTTGTAAGGGATTAACTATACAGATAATTGAATGATGGACAGGAAATAATGGGTTCCTTCAGAGGGGTGCATTCTTAAAATAAAGGGATTTACCATTGAACATAAGCTGATGATTTCTTTGCTTCAATAAAATAAATTATTATTTAGGGTGTGAAGATGAATTCCAAAAGATTTAGCAGGTTTCCTAGGTGATTAACTGTCCTGATTTTTATACGTAAAACAGAGTATTATGGGTTCCTTCATATGGGTGTAATTTTACAGTAAAAGGATTCATCAATGAACCAAAGCTGATAATTTCTTTGTTTCAATACAATAAAAGATAAAATAGCGTGTGAGGGTAAATTGAAAAAGATTTAGGAGGTATCCTAGGTGATTATTTGTACAGAAAATTTACATTTAAGTTTAACGAGAAACAGGAAATTATGGGTTCCTACTTAGGGGTCTAATTTCAGAATGAAAGGATTTTTTTGGAAACTAATGCTAATTATTTCTTTGTATTAATGTGAGAAAATATAAATTAGGGTATGAGGGTAAATTCAAAAAGATTGAGGCGGTTTCGTAAGTGATTATTTATACTGATAATTTAACGACAAATGCAAAATTATAGGTTCCCTCATGGGGATGTAATTCTATAAGAAAAGGATTTATCATTTAACTAAATGTAACTATTTCTTTGTATTAATGAGATGAAAGACAAGTTAGGGTGTGAGGGTAAATTCAAAGAGATTTAGTAGGTTTCCTTGGTGATTATTTATACAGATATTTTAACGCGAAACAGAAAATTATGAGTTCCTTCATGGGGGTGTAATTCTATAAGAAAAGGATTAATCATTAAACTAGAGGTTTTTATTTCTTTGTATTAATACAATTAAAGATAATCTTGGGTGTGAGGATTAATTGAAATAGATTTAGGAGGTATCCAAGGTGATTATTTATACTGCTAATTTAACGAGAAACAGAAAGTTATGGGTTCCTTTATAGGGGTGTAATTTCAGAATAAAAGGATTTTACAGGGGACTAATGTTGAGTATTTCTTTGTATTAATGTGAGGAAGGATAAATTAGGGCGTGAGGGTAGATTGAAAAAGATTTAGGAGGTTTCGTAAGTGATTATTTATACTGATAATTTAACGACAAATGCAAAATTATGGGTTCCCTCATTGGGGTGTAATTCTATAAGAAAAGGATTTATCATTTAACTGGAGCTTTTTATTTCTTTGTATTAATACAATAAAAGATAAAAAAGGGTGTGAGGGTAAATTGAAATAGATTTAGGAAGTTTCCTAGGTGATTGTTTATACTGATAATTCAAAGATAAACTCAAAATTAAGGGTTCCTTCATGGGGGTGTCATTCTTTAAGAAAATTATATATTATTGAACTAAACCTGTCTCTTTCTTTGCTTTAATACAATAAAAGATAAAATAGGGTGTGAGGGTAAATTGAAAAAGATTTAGGAGGTTTCCTAGGTGAATATTTGTACAGAAAATTTAACAAGAAACAAGAAGTTATGGGTTCCTACTTAGGGGTCTAATTTCAGAATAAAAGGATTTCTTTGGAAACTAATGCTAATTATTTCTTTGTATTAATGTGAGAAAATATAAATTAGGGTATGAGGGTAAATTCAAAAAGATTGAGGAGGTTTCGTAAGTGATTATTTATACTGATAATTTAATGACAAATGCAAAATTATAGGTTCCCTCATGGGGATGTAATTCTATAAGAAAAGGATTGATCATTTAACTAAATGTAACTATTTCTTTGTATTAATGTGATGAAAGACAAGTTAGGGTGTGAGGGTAAATTCAAAGAGATTTAGTAGGTTTCCTAGGTGATTATTTATACAGATATTTTAACGCGAAACAGAAAATTATGAGTTCCTTCATGGGGGTGTAATTCTATAAGAAAAGGATTAATCATTAAACTAGAGGTTTTTATTTCTTTGTATTAATACAATTAAAGATAATCTTGGGTGTGAGGGTAAATTGAAATAGAATTAGGAGGTATCCAAGGTGATTATTTATACTGATAATTTAACGAGAAACAGAAAGTTATGGGTTCCTTTATCGGGGTGTAATTTCAGAATAAAAGGATTTTACAGGGGACTAATGTTGAGTATTTCTTTGTATTAATGTGAGGAAGGATAAATTAGGGCGTGAGGGTAGATTGAAAAAGATTTAGGAGGTTTCGTAAGTGATTATTTATACTGATAATTTAACGACAAATGCAAAATTATAGGTTCCCTCATTGGGGTGTAATTCTATAAGAAAAGGATTTATCATTTAACTGGAGCTTTTTATTTCTTTGTATTAATACAATAAAAGATAAAAAAGGGTGTGAGGGTAAATTGAAATAGATTTAGGAAGTTTCCTAGGTGATTGTTTATACTGATAATTCAAAGATAAACTCAAAATTAAGGGTTCCTTCATGGGGGTGTCATTCTTTAAGAAAATTATATATTATTGAACTAAACCTGTCTCTTTCTTTGCTTTAATACAATAAAAGATAAAATAGGGTGTGAGGGTAAATTGAAAAAGATTTAGGAGGTTTCCTAGGTGAATATTTGTACAGAAAATTTAACAAGAAACAAGAAGTTATGGGTTCCTACTTAGGGGTCTAATTTCAGAATAAAAGGATTTCTTTGGAAACTAATGCTAATTATTTCTTTGTATTAATGTGAGAAAATATAAATTAGGGTATGAGGGTAAATTCAAAAAGATTGAGGAGGTTTCGTAAGTGATTATTTATACTGATAATTTAACGACAAATGCAAAATTATAGGTTCCCTCATGGGGATGTAATTCTATAAGAAAAGGATTGATCATTTAACTAAATGTAACTATTTCTTTGTATTAATGTGATGAAAGACAAGTTAGGGTGTGAGGGTAAATTCAAAGAGATTTAGTAGGTTTCCTAGGTGATTATTTATACAGATATTTTAACGCGAAACAGAAAATTATGAGTTCCTTCATGGGGGTGTAATTCTATAAGAAAAGGATTAATCATTAAACTAGAGGTTTTTATTTCTTTGTATTAATACAATTAAAGATAATCTTGGGTGTGAGGGTAAATTGAAATAGAATTAGGAGGTATCCAAGGTGATTATTTATACTGATAATTTAACGAGAAACAGAAAGTTATGGGTTCCTTTATCGGGGTGTAATTTCAGAATAAAAGGATTTTACAGGGGACTAATGTTGAGTATTTCTTTGTATTAATGTGAGGAAGGATAAATTAGGGCGTGAGGGTAGATTGAAAAAGATTTAGGAGGTTTCGTAAGTGATTATTTATACTGATAATTTAACGACAAATGCAAAATTATAGGTTCCCTCATTGGGGTGTAATTCTATAAGAAAAGGATTTATCATTTAACTGGAGCTTTTTATTTCTTTGTATTAATACAATAAAAGATAAAAAAGGGTGTGAGGGTAAATTGAAATAGATTTAGGAAGTTTCCTAGGTGATTGTTTATACTGATAATTCAAAGATAAACTCAAAATTAAGGGTTCCTTCATGGGGGTGTCATTCTTTAAGAAAATTATATATTATTGAACTAAACCTGTCTCTTTCTTTGCTTTAATACAATAAAAGATAAAATAGGGTGTGAGGGTAAATTGAAAAAGATTTAGGAGGTTTCCTAGGTGAATATTTGTACAGAAAATTTAACAAGAAACATGAAGTTATGGGTTCCTACTTAGGGGTCTAATTTCAGAATAAAAGGATTTCTTTGGAAACTAATGCTAATTATTTCTTTGTATTAATGTGAGAAAATATAAATTAGGGTATGAGGGTAAATTCAAAAAGATTGAGGAGGTTTCGTAAGTGATTATTTATACTGATAATTTAACGACAAATGCAAAATTATAGGTTCCCTCATGGGGATGTAATTCTATAAGAAAAGGATTGATCATTTAACTAAATGTAACTATTTCTTTGTATTAATGTGATGAAAGACAAGTTAGGGTGTGAGGGTAAATTCAAAGAGATTTAGTAGGTTTCCTAGGTGATTATTTATACAGATATTTTAACGCGAAACAGAAAATTATGAGTTCCTTCATGGGGGTGTAATTCTATAAGAAAAGGATTAATCATTAAACTAGAGGTTTTTATTTCTTTGTATTAATACAATTAAAGATAATCTTGGGTGTGAGGGTAAATTGAAATAGAATTAGGAGGTATCCAAGGTGATTATTTATACTGATAATTTAACGAGAAACAGAAAGTTATGGGTTCCTTTATCGGGGTGTAATTTCAGAATAAAAGGATTTTACAGGGGACTAATGTTGAGTATTTCTTTGTATTAATGTGAGGAAGGATAAATTAGGGCGTGAGGGTAGATTGAAAAAGATTTAGGAGGTTTCGTAAGTAATTATTTATACTGATAATTTAACGACAAATGCAAAATTATAGGTTCCCTCATTGGGGTGTAATTCTATAAGAAAAGGATTTATCATTTAACTGGAGCTTTTTATTTCTTTGTATTAATACAATAAAAGATAAAAAAGGGTGTGAGGGTAAATTGAAATAGATTTAGGAAGTTTCCTAGGTGATTGTTTATACTGATAATTCAAAGATAAACTCAAAATTAAGGGTTCCTTCATGGGGGTGTCATTCTTTAAGAAAATTATATATTATTGAACTAAACATGTCTCTTTCTTTGCTTTAATACAATAAAAGATAAAATAGGGTGTGAGGGTAAATTGAAAAAGATTTAGGAGGTTTCCTAGGTTAGTATTTGTACAGAAAATTTAACAAGAAACAAGAAGTTATGGGTTCCTACTTAGGGGTCTAATTTCAGAATAAAAGGATTTCTTTGGAAACTAATGCTAATTATTTCTTTGTATTAATGTGAGAAAATATAAATTAGGGTATGAGGGTAAATTCAAAAAGATTGAGGAGGTTTCGTAAGTGATTATTTATACTGATAATTTAACGACAAATGCAAAATTATAAGTTCCCTCATGGGGATGTAATTCTATAAGAAAAGGATTGATCATTTAACTAAATGTAACTATTTCTTTGTATTAATGTGATGAAAGACAAGTTAGGGTGTGAGGGTAAATTCAAAGAGATTTAGTAGGTTTCCTAGGTGATTATTTATACAGATATTTTAACACGAAACAGAAAATTATGAGTTCCTTCATGGGGGTGTAATTCTATAAGAAAAGGATTAATCATTAAACTAGAGGTTTTTATTTCTTTGTATTAATACAATTAAAGATAATCTTGGGTGTGAGGGTAAATTGAAATAGAATTAGGAGGTATCCAAGGTGATTATTTATACTGATAATTTAACGAGAAACAGAAAGTTATGGGTTCCTTTATCGGGGTGTAATTTCAGAATAAAAGGATTTTACAGGGGACTAATGTTGAGTATTTCTTTGTATTAATGTGAGGAAGGATAAATTAGGGCGTGAGGGTAGATTGAAAAAGATTTAGGAGGTTTCCTAGGTGATTATTTATACTGACAATTTAACGACAAACGCAAAACTATGGGTTCCCTCATTGGGGTGTAATTCTATAAGAAAAGGATTTATCATTTAACTAGAGCTTTTTATTTCTCTGTATTAATACAATAAAAGATAAAAAAGGGTGTGAGGGTAAATTGAAATAGATTTAGGAAGTTTCCTAGGTGATTGTTTATACTGATAATTCAAAGATAAACTCAAAATTAAGGGTTCCTTCATGGGGGTGTCATTCTTTTAGAAAATTATATTTTATTGAACTAAACCTGTCTCTTTCTTTGCCTTAATACAATAAAAGATAAAATAGGGTGTGAGGGTAAATTGAAAAAGATTTAGGAGGTTTCCTAGGTGAATATTTGTACAGAAAATTTAACAAGAAACAAGAAGTTATGGGTTCCTACTTAGGGGTCTAATTTCAGAATAAAAGGATTTCTTTGGAAACTAATGCTAATTATTTCTTTGTATTAATATGAGAAAAGATAAATTAGGGTATGAGGGTAAATTCAAAAAGATTAAGGAGGTTTCGTAAGTGATTATTTATACTGATAATTTAACGACAAATGCAAAATTATAGGTTCCCTCATGGGGATGTAATTCTATAACAAAGGATTGATCATTTAACTAAATGTTATTATTTCTTTGTATTAATGTGATGAAAGACAAGTTAATGTGTGAGGGTAAATTCAAAGAGATTTAGAAGGTTTCCTAGGTGATTATTTATACAGATATTTTAACGCGAAACGGAAAATTATGAGTTCCTTCATGGGGGTGTAATTCTATAAGAAAAGGATTTATCATTAAACTAGAGGTTTTTATTTCTTTGTATTAATACAATTAAAGATAATCTTGGGTGTGAGGGTAAATTGAAATAGATTTAGGAGGTATCCTAGGTGATTATTTATACTGATAATTTAACGAGAAACAGAAAGTTATGGGTTCCTTTATCGGGGTGTAATTTTAGAATAAAAGGATTTTTCAGGGGGCTTATGTTGAGTATTTCTTTGTATTAATGTGAGGAAAGATAAATTAGGGCGTGAGGGTAGATTGAAAAAGATTTAGGAGGTTTCCTAGGTGATTATTTATACTGACAATTTAACGACAAACGCAAAACTATGGGTTCCCTCATTGGGGTGTAATTCTATAAGAAAAGGATTTATCATTTAACTAGAGCTTTTTATTTCTTTGCATTAATACAATAAAAGATAAAAAAGGGTGTGAGGGTAAATTGAAATAGATTTAGGAAGTTTCCTAGGTGATTGTTTATACTGATAATTCAAAGATAAACTCAAAATTAACGATTTCTTCATGGGGTTGTCATTCTTTTAGAAAATGATATATTATTGAACTAAACCTGTTTCTTTCTTTGTATTTATACAATAAAAGATAAAATAGGGTGTGAGGGTAAATTGAAAAAGATTTAGGAGGTATCCTAGGTGATTATTTGTACAGAAAATTTAGCGAGAAACAGGAAATTATGTGTTCCTACTTAGGGGTCTAAATTCAGAATGAAAGGATTTTTTTGGAAGCTAATGCTAATTATTTCTTTGTATTAATATGAGAAAAGATAAATTAGGGTATGAGGGTAAATTCAAAAAGATTGAGGAGGTTTCGTAAGGGATTATTTATACTGATAATTTAACGACAAATGCAAAATTATGGGTTCCTTCATGGGGGTGTAATTCTATAAGAAAAGGATTTATCATTTAACTAAATGTAATTGTTTCTTTGTATTAATGTGATGAAAGACAAGTTAGGGTGTGAGGGTAAATTCAAAGAGATTTAGTAGGTTTCCTAGGTGATTATTTATACAGATATTTTAACGCGAAACGGAAAATTATGAGTTCCTTCATGGGGGTGTGATTCTATAAGAAAAGGATTTATCATTAAACTAGAGGTTTTTATTTCTTTGTATTAATACAATTAAAGATAATCTTGGGTGTGAGAGTAAATTGAAATAGATTTAGGAGGTATCCTAGGTGATTATTTATACTGATAATTTAACGAGAAACAGAAAATTTTTGGTTCCTTTATAGGGGTGTAATTTCAGAATAAAAGAAATTTCAGGGGACCAATGTTGAGTATTTCTTTGTATAAATGTGAGGAAAGATAAATTAGGGCGTGAGGGTAGATTGAAAAAGATTTAGGAGGTTTCCTAGGTGATTATTTATACTGACAATTTAACGACAAACGCAAAATTATGGATTTCCTCATTGGGGTGTAATTCTCTAAGAAAAGGATTTATCATTTAACTAGAGCTTTTTATTTCTTTGTATTAATACAATAAAAGATAAAAAAGGGTATGATGGTAAATTGAAACAGAATTAGGAGGTTTCTTAGGTGACTGTTAATTCTGATAATTCAACGACAAATGCAAAATTAAGTGTTCCTTCATAGGGGAGTAATTCTATGAGAAAATGATTTATCATTTAACTAAAGCTGTTTATTTATTTGTATTAATATGATAAAAGACAAGTTAATGTGTGAGGATAAATTCAAATAGATTTAGTAGGTTTCCTAGGTGATTATTTAGATAGATAATTTAATGAGACACAGAAAATCATAGGTTCCTTCATGGGGTTGTAATTCTAAAAGAAAAGGATTTGTCATCAAACTGGAGCTTTTTATTTCTTTGTATTAATACAATAAAAGATAATCTTGGGTGTGAGAGTAAATTGAAATAGATTTAGGAGGTTTCCTAGGTGATTATTTATAGTGATAATTTAACCAGAATCAGAAAATGATGGGTTTCCTTACAGGGCTGTAAATTCACAATAAAAGGATTTCTTCTTGGGATTAATGTTGATTATTTCTTTTTGTTAATGTAATTAAAGGTAAAAAAGGGTCTGAAGGTAAATTTAAATGGATTTAGTAGGTTTCTTAGGTGATTATTTACACTTTTTATTTAACAATGGACAGAAATCTATGGGTTCCTTAATTAGGCTGTAATTTTATCAGAGAAGGATTTATCATTTAACTAAAGCTGTTTCATTCTTTGTGTTAATACAATAAAATATAATATAGGGTGTGAGGGTAAATTCAATAAGATTTAGTAGGTTTCCTAGGTGATTATTTACACTGACAATATAACGAGAAACAGAAAATTATAGGTTCCTTCATGGGGTTGTAATTCTAAAAGAAAAGGATTTGTCATTAAACTGGAGCTTTTTATTTCTATGTATTAATACAATACAATATAATCTTGGGTATGAGAGTAAATTGAAATAAATTTTGGAGGTATCCTAGGTGATTATATATATTGATAATTTAACGAGAAACAGAAAATTATGGGTTTCTTCATAGGGTTGTAATTTCAGATATAAAGGGTTTCTCTGGAGACTAATGCTCATTATTTCTTTGTATTAATGTGAGAAAAGATAAATTAGGGTATGGAGGTAAATTCAAAAAGATTTAGAAGGTTTAGTAAGTGATTAACTATACTGTAAATTTAACGATAAACGCACAATTATGGGTTCCTTCATGGGGATGTAATTCTATGAGAAAAGAATTCATCATTTAACTAGGGCTTTTTATATCTTTGTATTAATACAATAAAAGAGAAAAAAGGGTGTAAGGGGATAATTTGAAATAGATTTAGGAGGTTTCCTAGCTGATTATTAATACTGGTAATTCAATGATAAACTCAAAATTAAGGGTTCCTTCATGGGGGTGTAATTCTATAAGAAAAGGATTAATTATTTAACTTAATGTAATTATTTTTTTGTATTATTGTGATGAAAGACAAGTTAGGGTGTGAGAGTAAATTCAAATAGATTTAGTATGTTTCCTAGGTGATTATTTATACTGATAATTTAACGAGAAACTGAAAATTAGGGGTCCCTTATTGGGGTTGTAATTCTAAAAGAAAGGGATTAATCATCAAACTATAGCTTTTTATTTCTTTGTTTAAATACAATAAAAGATAATCTTGGGTGTAAGGTTAAATTAAAAAAGATTTAGGAGGTATCCTAGGTTATTATCTATACTAATAATTTAACGAGAAACAGAAAACTATGGGTTCCTTCACAGGGGTGTAATTTTACAATAGAAGGATTTTTCTAGTAACTAATGTTGATTTTTTCCTTATGGTAATGTAATGAAAGATTACTAAGGGTCTGAAGGTAAATTTAAATGGATTTAGGAGGTTGCCTAGGTGATTATTTATAATGATTATTCAACAATGAACAGAAATTCATGGGTTCCTCCATGATGTTGTAATTTCGTAAGAAAGGGATTTATCATTTAACTAAAGCTGTTTCATTCTTTGTTCTTTGCGTTAATACAATAAAAGATAATCTAGGGTGTGAGGATGAATTTAAAAAGATTTAGAAGGTTTCCTTGGTGATTAACTATAGTGATAATTTAACGAGAAACAGAAAATGATGGGTTCCCTTACAGGGGTGTAATTTCACAATAAAAGGATTTTTTTGGGGATTAATGTTGATTATTTCCTTGTGTTAATGTAATAAAAGATAAATGAGGGTCTGAAGGTAAATTGAAATGGATTTAGAAGGTTCCCTAGGTGATTATTTATATTTAACAATGAACAGAAATCTTTGGGTTCCTTAATTAGGCTGAAATTTTATCAGAAAAGGATTTTTCATTTAATAGAGCTGTTTCATTCTTTGTGTTAATTCAATAAAAGATAATATAGGGTGTGAGGGTATATTCAAAAAGATTTAGAAGGTTTCCTAGGTGGTGATTAATTGTACTGATAATTTAACGATAAACCGAAAACTATGGGTTCTATTATAAAGGTGGTATTTTACTGCATTTTTATATTAGTTTAGAACACATGATATTAAATCAGTAATAGTTCTTTATTTTTTGTTTAGTTGAGTGACTTAGGTGATGATAACCAGAAAGTACAATATTTATGTATTGAAACTTAGCATACATAGAATTGGAGAGAAAGTACTCTGTTGGATCATAAGGTTGGGTCAGGCATTGATGTTAAGGTTCAGGTTTAATTTTTTTACCAGCCATTTCACCTTACATTAAACCTAAGCGTGACACCTAAAATCATAAACTTATTTTTGAACCCTGCATGGGGGTTAAGGTTTGCACTTTTACTTCAGTAGAAGCTCGTTTAAGATGGTAAAAGATCATCTATTATTCTGGTTTGCATTAAAACTTACATATATCAATCATTTTAAATGACTAAATGAAATCTTCATAAAAAAAATCACACGGTAGAGGTTAAGCTGTTATGTTTGAGGTAAAAGGTTAAGGTTAAAAGATTAATCTTGTAGGTCTTATTGAGTTTCTTAAGTATTAGTAAAGTCGTGTAAAGTTAATTGTGTAAAGTCAATACAACAGTCATAGCCGCAAGTTTTTCATTTTACCTCTGATTCCCATGAACTTAACATTAGGGGACTACATATTGCATATCCATTTCAATCAGAGACATCCCTCTAACTAATGATAATCATTAAAATCACTTCATAAATATTGATAACACTTATAAGCCTTCAAGTACAGCAACTCTCAATTTTACAAAAAAAAAAAAAAAAAAAAAAAAAAAAAAAAATAAATTTGAGAACGAGTACGTTTTCTTCTCCCTAAACTGTCCCTTGCTACCCAAAGGTTCTTCAATTTCAACTGGTTGGCTGTGAATAAGATTTTCTGTAATTCAAGCAATATAACTATGACTTTTTAATTATATCTAAGTCATGCTTACAAAATAAAAACCCAGCGGGGAACTAAGGGGTTGAAGTTTGCGGTTTGGGGACTGACAGTTGAGGGTTGAAACTGAGGAGTTGGGGTTGAGGGTTGAGGATTGGGGGTTGGGAACTGAGGGTTTGGGATTGAGGATTGAGGGTTGGGGTATACATACATTGGCGATATTGGAGTAGGGTATAGGGGTATTTGCGATATTGCAACTCAGTTGCATCTCGTCAATGTCAAAAAAAAAAGATCACGTGACCTTTTGTAAGCGGAGTTAACTTTTTGTCACATTATATTATTTAGAAGGAGTACTATTTGTTTATATTTGGAATTTTCTTGATACTGTTATATTGTGGTACGAGTTTTAAATCGTGTCCGTAGCCTTTGTTTGATTTTAGATTTGCTTCGTTATTTCTGTGCTCTCGTTCACTGCTTTTAGAATAGAGGACCTCTGGCGAACTGGGATAAACACATCCACCATTGATTTTGTCTTTTGAATGCAATCTCTCTTTTTTCTGCCTCTATCTCCATAAGATTATATAATCACCAATAAAGCTGAGATGGTGTATTAGAGCACATTTCCTGCTATCAACCAGGAAAAGGAGTGGGTTCAATTCCCATTATCAGCAGAAAAAAAGGTGATACAATCTTATGGTTCTTCAATGTCAAGCACAGCGCATTATTGAACGATAAATAGAGGGTGCAAGTTTCAACAGCTGATTGTTACTTTGTTTTAATATAATAAAAGATAATTCAGGGTGTGGGGATGAATGTAAACAGATTTAATTGTACTGATTTTTAAACGTTAAACAGAAAATTCTGGGTTCCTTCAAAAGGGTGTAATTTTACAATAAAAGTACTTATCATAGAACTAAAGCTGATTATTTCTTTGTTTTAATATAATAAAAGATAATTTAGGGTGTGAGGATGAATTCAAAAGGATTTGGACGGTTTTGTAAGGGACTAACTAAATAGATAATTGAATGATGGACAGGAAATAATGGGTTCCTTCAGAGGGGTGCATTCTTAAAATTAAGGGATTTACCATTCAACTTAAGCTGATGATTTCTTTGCTTCAATAAAATAAATTATTATTTAGGGCGTGAAGATGAATTCCAAAAGATTTAGCAGGTTTCCTTGGTGATTAACTGTCCTGATTTTTTAATGTAAAACAGAGTATTATGGGTTCCTTCATAGGGGTGTGATTTTAAGGTAAAAGGATAAATCAATGACCTAAAGCTGATAATTTCTTTGTTTTAATATAATAAAAGAAAATTTAGGGTGTGAAGACGAATTCAAAAAGATTCATCACGTTTCCTAGGTGATTAACTATACAGATTTTTTTAACATTAAACAGAAAAATATGGGTTCCTTCATAGGGGTGTAATTTCACAATAAAAGGATTTTTCTGGGGTCTGATGTTGATTTTTTCTTTGTATTAATGTGAGAAAAGATAAACTAGGGCGTGAGGGTAGATTGAAAAAGATTTAGGAGGTTTCCTAGGTGATTATTCATACAGAAACATATAATTTAACAATAAACAGAAAATTATGGGTTCCTTCGTGGGGGTGTAATTCTATAAGAAAATGATTTATCATTTAACTAAAGCTGTTTATTTCTTTGTTTTAATGTGATAAAAGACAAGTGAGGGTGTAAAGATGAATTCCAAAAGATTTAGCAGGTTTCCTAAGTGATTAACTGTACTGATTTTATTAACATTAAACAGAAAACTATGGGTTCCTTCATAGGGGTGTAATTTTACAGCTAAAGGATAAATCATTGAACTAAAGCTGATTATTTCTTTGTTTTAATATACTAATAAAATACTAATTTAGGGTGTAAAGTTGAATTTCAAAAGATTTAGAACGTTTCCTAAGTGATTAACTGTACAGTTTTTTTTTCCTTTAAACAGAAAACTATGGGTTCCTTTACAGGGGTGTAATTTTACAGTAAAAGGATTTATCATTGAACTAAAGCTGATTATTCCTTTGTTTTGATATAGTAAAGGACAAGTAAGGGTGGAAAGATCAATTCCAAAAGATTTAGCAGGTTTCCTAGGAAATTAACTGTACTGATTTTTTAACGTTAAACAGAAAATTATGGATTCCTTCATAGGGGTGTAATTTTACAATAAAAGGATTAACCATTGAATTAAAGCTGATAGTTTCTTTGTTTTAAAATAGTAAAACATAAATTAGGGTGAGAAGATGAATTCCAAAAGATTTAGCATGTTTCCTTGGTGATTAACTGTACTGTTTTTTTAACGTTAAACAGAAAACTATGGGTTCCTTCATAGGGGTGTAATTTTACAGTAAAAGGATAAATCATTGAACTAAAGCTGATTATTTCTTTGTTTTTATAAAACAAAAGATAATTTAGGGTGTAAAGATGAATTCCAAAAGATTTGGCAGGTTTCCTAACTGATTAACTGTATTGATTTTTTAACGTTAAACAGAAAACTATGGGTTCCTTCATAGGGGTGTAATTTTACAGTAAAAGGATAAATCATTGAACTAAAGCTGATTATTTCTTTGTTTTAATATTACTAAAGATAATTTAGGGTGTAAAGATGAATTCCAAAAGATTTAGCAGGTTTCCTAGGTAATTAACTGTACTGATTATTTAACGTTCAACAGAAAATTATGGATTCCTTCATAGGGGTGTAATTTTACAATAAAAGGATTAACCATTGAACTGAAGCTGATAGTTTCTTTGTTTTAAAATAGTAAAACATAAATTAGGGTGAGGAGATGAATTCCAAAAGATTTAGCAGGTTTCCTTGGTGATTAACTGTACTGTTTTTTTAACGTTAAACAGAAAACTATGGGTTCCTTCATAGTGGTGAAATTTTACAATAAAAGGATTAACCATTGAACAAAATCTGATTATTTCTTTGTTGTTATATAATAAAAGATAATTTAGGGTGTAAAGATGAATTCCAACAGATTTAGCAGGTTTCCTAAGTGATTAACTGTACAGATTTTTTAACGTTAAATAGAAAACTTTGGGTTCCTTCAAAGGGGTGTAATTTTACAGTAAAAGGATAAATCATTGAACTAAAGCTGATTATTTCTTTGTTTTAATATTACTAAAGATAATTTAGGGTGTAAAGATGAATTCCAAAAGATTGAGCAGGTTTCCTAGGTAATTAACTGTACTGATTATTTAACGTTCAACAGAAAATTATGGATTCCATCATAGAGGTGTAATTTTACAAAAAAATGATTAACCATTGAACAAAATCTGATTATTTCTTGGTTTTTATATAATAAAAGATAATTTAGGGTGTAAAGATGAATTCTAACAGATTTAGCAGGTTTCCTAAGTGATTAACTGTATTGATTTTTTAACGTTAAACAGAAAACTATGGGTTCCTTCATAGGGGTGTAATTTTACAGTAAAAGGATAAATCATTGAACTAAAGCTGATTATTTCTTTGTTTTAATATTACTAAAGATAATTTAGGGTGTAAAGATGAATTCCAAAAGATTTAGCAGGTTTCCTAGGTAATTAACTGTACTGATTTTTTAACGTTCAACAGAAAATTATGGATTCCTTCATAGGGGTGTAATTTTACAATAAAATGATTAACCATTGAACAAAATCTGATTATTTCTTGGTTTTTATATAATAAAAGATAATTTAGGGTGTAAAGATGAATTCCAACAGATTTAGCAGGTTTCCTAACTGATTAACTGTATTGATTTTTTAACGTTAAACAGAAAACTATGGGTTCCTTCAAAGGGGTGTAATTTAACAGTAAAAGGATAAATCATTGAACTAAAGCTGATTATTTCTTTGTTTTAATATTACTAAAGATAATTTAGGGTGTAAAGATGAATTCCAAAAGATTTAGCAGGTTTCCTAGGTAATTAACTGTACTGATTATTTAACGTTAAACAGAAAAATTATGGATTCCTTCACAGAGGTGTAATTTTACAATAAAATGATTAACCATTGAACAAAATCTGATTATTTCTTTGTTTTAATATGATAAAAGATAATTTAGGGTGTAAAGATGAATTCCAAAAGATTTAGCAGGTTTCCTAAGTGATTAACTGGACAGATTTGTTGACGTTATACAGAAAACTATGGGTTCCTTCATAGGGGTGTAATTTTACAGTTAATGGATAAATCATTGAACTAAAGCTGATTATTTCTTTGTTTTAATATAACAAAAGATAATTTAGGGTGTAAAGATGAATTCCAAAAGATTTAGCAGGTTTCCTTGGCGATTAACTGTACTGATTTTATTAATGTTTAACAGAAAACTATGGGTTCCTTCATAGGGGTGTAATTTTACAGTAAGAAGGATTTATCATTGAACTAAAGCTGATTGTTTCTTGGTTTTAATATAGTAAAAAATAATTTAGGGTGAAAAGATGAATTGAAATAGATTTAGTAGGTTTCCTAAGTGATTAACAGTACTGATTTTTTAAAGTTAAACAGAAAATTATTGGTTCCTTAGTAGGGTTACAATTAAAGGAATTATCATTGAACTAAAGCTAATTGTTTCTTTGTTTTAATATAATAAAAGATAATATAGGGTGTGAGGGTAAAAGCAGAAAGATTTATCAGGTTTCCTAGGTGATTATCTGTACTGATAATGTCACAATGAACAGAAAACTATTGGTTTCTTTAAAGGGGTGTAATTTTGCAATAAAGGGATTTATTAGGATTGTAGAGCACCTCTAACAACTTGAAATAAATACATCTCACATCAGTTATTATTATTATCATTATTTTTTTTTTTTGGTCATTGCAGAAAATATTTTATTAAAAATCTAAAGAAAAAAAAGGTTCATCGATTTTAATTGATTGGCTATGAATAAGATTTCTGTAATGTAAGCAATATATCTATGATTTTCAATGACAACTAAGTCATGCTTACAAAATAAAAACCCAGTTGGAGACTGCATGAGGGTTGAAGATTGTGGTTTGGGGACTTACAGCTGAAGGTTGGAGACTGAGGGTTGTGGGCTGAGGGTTGAGGTTTAAGGTAGCAAAGGGGACAGTTTCGAATAAAGTACCCGTCAATATTTTTGTAAAATTGAGAGTTGCTGTACTTGAAGAGTTATGAGTGTTGCTAAAATTCATGAAATGATTTTTGATGATTATCATTAGTTAGAGGGATGTCTCTTGTTGAAATTGGTATGCAATATGTGGACCCCTATGATAAGTACACGTGAATCAGAACTAAAATGCGAAACTTGCGGCTAGGACTGTTAACTGTGTTTACTTTACACAGTGAAATTGAAAGTTGCAGAATTTGGCGATTGGCCTTATAAGGAGTGAATGAGGGTGTTTGTGCTGAATGGAAAGTGAGGAAATTTTAGTTATAGAGTTTCGAGGTCACACATCCCCTGGCTGCAATGAACTGTATAAGAAAAAAAAGACTGAGGGTTGAAGACTGAGGATTGTATATTGGGGACAGTGGGTTGAGGGTTGGGGACTGAGTGTTTTGGATTGAGGGTTGAGGGGTGAGTGATTGAAAATAAAGGTTGAAGATTGAGGTTTCTGGACTTAAGGGGTTTGTTTGATACTGAGGGTTGCGGGTTAGGGACAAAGTTCTGATGGTTAGGTTTAACTCTTATTGATACGAGCTGTCCGTCTGTAATGATGACCTGTACCGTACAAGATGTAATTCGGTGTTGGAAAGTGCCTTTATTTAGTTTTGGTTTATACATACGTGCTGCTTTTTTGTTTGATAGGTATTAGTTGAATTATATATTTAAAAAAAAAAAAACCAGGTGAGTGAAAGTTAAATTTTTGTTTTGTACTTTTATGCCATGAGAGGAGAGTTAAGTCACATCTTGAAATACAGGTTCCTTAACTTCGATTTCAATTGATTGGCTATGAATAATGATTGGCTCTAATCTGATTGATATGTTTTCATTCAGACAAGAATTTATCTGAGTAAAATGTTATTTCAGACCAAATGGAAGTCCAGGGATACCTTGAAACTGGATCAGAAAACGCTTTGAGTTTCGCCAATGCATGCATAGGCAATGCTTCAAACATTCTTGGAAGAAATACACCCGTAAGACTTCGTGATTGTCCTATCAACAGAGCAGAACAGGCATTGTGGACATCTAAATCCTTTGATGTTGATGGAATAGTTGTGACTATGAAACATTTTAAAGATTTTAAAGGGGAATATTCCTATTTTCAATTCCTACCACAGAAAGCAAGAAGTTTAATCCCAGTGTTTCCTATATTAAAGAAACATTTGAAACTTGAGACTTACAATGCAAATCAATTACAGAATTTGAAATGGTCTGTCAGCGTCAAATTATTTACTTCAACGCAATTTGATTTCCACATGGCCCTTTTGCCTATTCCAGATTTCCAATCAACACTTGAAACAAGAAATCAGATACAGAAAGTGCAATATACATACTACGATAATTTCAGAAAAGAGTTATCGGACGTCATTTTCTCTCTACCTCTAAAACAGCTAACAAGACCAACCTTTAAGAAAAATTATCTTTTGGACATTCGAAAGATGTATATTCTACCAGATGATGTTGAATATTTTAACGAAATACTCGATAAAACGGTGTTAAACACATCAACACCGGACGGATTTGAAGTGGTGTTAATTTGCTTCACATTTGGTAGAAGAGACTCCAAACCGGTTCCTCTTCATATGTTTTCATTAGATAATACTTTAATCAGTGTACACGTTGCATGTACAATGGCATCCAGTATAATAGAAACGAATTTGTTTTGGTCTAGATCCGGGCTTTTGGAAATTATTGGTAGGAGAGGAACTATGTCTGGTGCCCTCTCTCTCCGCGATTGTGCAAATTATCAATCTAATCTGGACGGCCGAAATCCTGACATACCTATTAAAGTGAGAAGACTCTGTCAAAATCCGGAGAATATGACATTTGTTCAATTTTATGCGGACACACCACACTTAATGAATGGGAGTATTCATCCCGTTTATAAGTCTGTAGTGTCTGGAGGACTGATGTCCCAAACACTTAATACTGCCAACAGGCAATCAGCAAATGATTATATAAACGCAATTCGTGAAAACACCATGAAGATGGGGACAGTTAGTTCTCGGGTGGAAATCGTTTCATATGTAACGGAGAGAAGTAATCTCTTATTTCCCTGGCAATTATTCAACGAAGATCATTTAAGAGAATTACTTTCACAATATTCCTTGCTTACACCAATTAAAGAAATGTCTGAAAAATCTAAATCATTTTTGCAAATGATTAGATCAGTTGGATCTTTCCTGACCGAAGAATTGAAATCTAAGTTGGCATCAAACGGAGATAAAGGTGGCTTTTTCTCCGCTTGGAGAACATTCCAGCTAGAGTGTGCGAATGAAATATTTTGGAAGGGACGGTTAAATTCATCTAAGTCTGGACTATATTCAGTAAATCTTGGACCAGGACAACAGAAACCGAATAGAAGTTTGACATGGGAGAATGGGTTCTTATGCTTAGATGATTGCACGTCCTGTGCGTTGGATGAAATGTCTGCACCGCCTCTTTTTGGTGTCGTTACACATGACATGGGGCAGGTAATGCGAATGAAACGATTCTTAAATTTCTCTGATTTCCTTCACGCAACAGACTCGCAGCTTGGAATGCGGTCCTTGCTACTTCTTTTGCGCGATATTCAAGAAGACCCTAAAACAATTGTTACAACCGATAGGTCATTTTTGGCTTCGCTGAAGGAAGCGGTATGCCCTCGATGGGCCGTAGTGTCAGGGAGAATAAATGTCACTACTTTATGTACCCATTTAGCCATTGGAGATGGTTTTAAGGAACCCTACACATTTCAAAGAGGGTTGGCTTTGATTAATGAAATTGGTAGAGATGTACATACCGTTTTGCGCTTAGGTGTACAAGGTTTGAAACTTAAATTCTTTCCCGATTGCCGAACAACGGACAAATCTCGCCATAAACGTTTCGTCTGGAACTCAAATTACCTATTAAAGATTATTGAAGAAGATGATGAAAAATTAGATGAGGATTATGTTGCTTTGACACTAGAGATCATACACTACATGGAAATAAACGATCTTGTTCATTCTTCTAAGTTTAACGCATTCAAAGATGAGATGGGCAGTTTAGTGTTTCCGTGGATTCCAGAAATTGCCTCACGGTTAGTTAGCAGTAACTTCAGTCGACATTTCGTTATCAAAGTTGCAACCTATATCTCTTGCTTTGGTCTACTACAGAATCATTGGTTTGTAAATTTCAGAAAATTACATGCGTTGCATACATCTATCCAGGCAGAATGCAATAATGTGCAACAACTTTTAAAAAGAAAGAAAATCTTATCAGAACACACTCTATCCTCTGTTATAACATTCAAGGCGCATAGGCTACATGAAAGCATTCCTTCTGCCTTCCCTGAACCATGCAAAATCCAAGACGAGGATGAGATATTACCGATTGATGAACAAACCACAGAACTCTTAGATGAACCCCATGAACCATTCGTCGGCATATCTATCGATTGTTCGTCTGAACTAGAAATAGTACACTACACTGACAGAAGAGGAAGACATGCTGGATTTACAGGGCGATGGAGTCCACAGGAAATTGAATGTCTTCATACGGTGATCCAGCACAACCTTCAGGGCGTTCAAGAAGCTTACCATTACTATCAATCACTTTGTGCAGAAAAAAACATTCCTGATAGAACATTCGTTGCATTTAAAGCAAAATATTTTCGACTTAAAAAATAATCTGTTATTGACTCGATAAGGTTAAAAAAGTAAGGCTATTTATCCTCATGACAAAAGGAACTGTAATTTTTATTTTTTTTATTTTAGAACATTAAATTCAATTACCAAGTTAGTTTGTGCAATCTTCATATATATTTTATATGTTTTATTAATACTCAGACTGAATGAGGTAAAATTAATGATATTTGTAAAGTTGAGAAGGTTCCGAAACAGGAAAGAATCTGTTTTAACGGCCATGAAAGACCTGTTGACTCGGATAGACTAGCAGGTTCTAAATGTTGATGAAATAATAATCATTAACTGGAACAGATCTCGTTGCAAAGCAACTAGTTGGTCTTTCGTTGATGTCAGAGTTAAAGAAGAAGTTACAATTGAAGAAAAAGAAAACAAAAACAAAAACAAAAAACGAATGATCTTTATGTAACTTAAGAAAATACAAATGGGTCTAAGTACACATTAACAAATATGTTAATTCTTCAAATCTTACACAAGTTCCCATCGCTACTTACGAATTAGAAATTGAAATAAATGTAGTCAATAATACAGTTGTGCATGTTGCGTCAAAGTACACTGTACTGGGCTAATGCCATCGTCTTATTTAGACCATAAAATGACAGTTTTATGCACAACACAAAACGTTAATAGTTGCCTTTGCAGATCGTGTCTATTTTATTAAACACTCGCACACTCCAAGTAACGCTGTCGGTCCACAGTTTCTCCCTGATGCCTTCTTTAAAGATTTCGGACTTAATAGCCCTGCTTCGACTGAACGAATTCTTACGGCACTTTTCATAGAGCCAGTCTTCAGCTGCGGAGTTCCATTTCCAGAAAAATTTGGTTTTCCTGGATGGCGCCGGTGTCTGAGGGTCAGGGGTTGAGGTACATGGCTGCGCAACTTCCTGCGTTGACGTTTCTGTTTCAGCGCTAACACTACCCAAATCTAAGTCCATCCTCTCCAGATTCTCCAAGTCTTTGTTTGTAATTACAATTTGGTGTTGTGTGCACGGCTGAAGGAAAAATGGCATCCCCTGTAAATGATCCGTAATATCTTTTGAGATTCCCTTTGCCACGTCCTCTATCTGTTTTTCTAGTCGTTCTATGTCCCTGCGCAGTGCCTGACTTTCCACTTCAACTGTGGAAAGTCTGTTTGATACAGAGTTTAGGACTTCGACATTTTCTTTCTTGATCTGTGCTAGCCCTTCTTTAAACTCTTTTGAAATGTCAGTGATGTACGTCTCCACGACCTCCAGAAGCTGCTGTGCTTCTTCTGAAATAAGACACAATCCAGTTGTATTTTTGAGTCATACAACACATTTATTAGAAAATAATATCGAATTAGTTTCGATGTTAAGAGCGATTTTTTTTCTTTAACTAATAAAATAAACTATCAAGCATGAAACATTGATGAAACTTGAGACTTACCCGAGTCTTGTTCTTCACTCATCGCTCTGTAATACAGCACCCCTAGCAAACTGAAATGAAAACAATATTAATATTTATTTCAAAATAATAAACCAACAAATCTCTATTCCAATCTTTTAACCAGAGCATATCATAATACTGAACAAGAAGTATCCGACCTATATATAATGAAATGATGAAAGTGCGACAAGTAAGAATCGGTAATGGCGGAATCTTAATAAATAACTTGATCAATTGTGTGTGTTGAGGACTGAGGGTTGTGGATTGAGAGTTGGGGACTAATGGCTGAGAGGTGCTGATTAGAGGCTGACAACTGAGGGTTGCAGATTTGAAAGAGAGCGTTAAGGGTTTTGAGACTCATGATTTAAGAACAGGGAGGTAAGGAGTTGGGGACCGAGGGTTTTGGGTGGGAAGATTGGGGGTTGGGAGCAAGAATGATTGTTGTGGGTTGGAGACTAAGGATTGAGGGCGGACGACTGTGGGTTAGGGAACGAGGGATGAGGGTTAAGTTTGGGGATCCAGAATGATAGTTGCGGGCTTAGGGCGTAAGGTTGGGGACTGAGGGTTGAGGATTGTGCTTTGCGGATCGGACATTGAAGTAAGTTGAAGACTTGGGGTTGAGGAATGAGGATTGTGGGTTGGATACTGAGGGTTGAGGACTGAGGGTTGGGGACTGAGGGTTGAGGACTGAGAATTGTAGAGTTGGGGGTTGGGGGCTTAAGGTTGAGGGATGGGGGTTGTGGATTTGGGACTGAGGGTTGAGGACTGAGGGGAGAATTTGTGATTACTGTAGTGAACTAATTGATAGTTAATTTAGCTTTGTTCTGTTTGCCTGACTGCTTGTTTATATGTCTATTGATTATTTTACCTATTTCATGAATAATAAAACCTTTTCAATTGTGCACGAAGCCGATGGAACAGTCTGGGTGCTGCAGTAAATGTCAACCTTTTTAGAGCCTTAGTATTACTTATATTTTTTTAAACTTATCTCATTCTGAATAGAAATTATGGACAGAAAATGAACAAGTACAATATAATGTAAATACAACACTAGAAATATCTTACCGAAACTGTACACTTTTTGTTTTCTCTGATTTGTTGGAGACGCGTGTTAATCGGATATAAAACTTACACGCTGATAAAGAAACCACACCACATGAACCAAAAATAACCGGAAAATCTCAAACCTTAAATTGAACTTATCAATGTTTAAAATCTTGTAAATGTGACATAGGAGACCTCAAATGCATGACGTTAGGTCTTAAAGCATACCAATCTTAATATTAAATATTGAATCTGGAAGATTTAATGAATCTCTTCAGTGAATTAGGCAGTCATGAAATAGCTGCAATATATTCTCTATATTCTCTAAGGCAGGTCACTTTAAACATTCTGAATCGGAAATGCAACGAATAATCCCCGCAACTGATATGCGTGTGTCAGAAACATGTTATTATAAATTATAGAGTATTCCGGAAAAAAATATATCATATGTATTGGTTTTCTCTTTTTCGTACTTTGCTGTTTTTTCCGGTTTGCCGAGCCATCGTTTGTTTTTTTGTTTTTTTTTTAATGTTTAATGCAAAATACTAGCTTAAATCAGTGTTTGTTAGTTTTTGGTGATTGTAAATATTTGTGCCGAACTGCTTACACCCCAGGTTAGTTTGCTTTACCCGTGTAAAAAAAGAAATTCGATCGACAAGCATATTGACAATGAAAATAGTTCCAATAATTATGTCATGTTATGCATTTCCTCGACTACAGAGAACTTTTATTATCATAATTTGTAGCTGTCAGTGTTAGGGTATAGGGGTATTTGCGATATTTCAACTCAGTTGCCTCTCGTCAATGTCAAAAAAAGATCATGTCACCTTTTGTAGGCGGAATTAACTTTTTGTCACATTATATTATTTAGAAGGAGTAATATTTGTTTATATTTGGGGTTTTCTTGATACTGTTGTATTGTGGTACGAGTTTTAAATCGAGTTCGTAGCCTTTGTTTGATTTTAGATTTGCTCATTTCTTTCCTGTGCTCTCGTTCACCGCTTTTAGAATAGAGGACCCCTGGCGAACTGGGATAAACACATTCACCATTGATTTTGTCTTTTGAAAGCAACCTCTCTTTTTCTCCTTCTATCTCCATATGATAATATAATCACCAATGAAGCTGATATGGTGTATTAGAGCACATTTCCTGCTATCATCCAGGAAAAGGAGTGGGTTCAATTCCCATTATCAGCAGAAAAAAAGGTGATACAATCTTATGGTTCTTCAATGTCAAGCACAGCACATTATTGAACGATAAATAAGGGGGTGCAAGTTTCAACAGCTGATTGTTACTTTGTTTCAATATAATAAAAGATAATTCAGGGTGTGGGGATGAATGTAAACAGATTTAATTGTACTGATTTTTAAACGTTAAACAGATAATTCTGGGTTCCTTCAAAGGGGTGTAATTTTACAATAAAAGTACTTATCATAGAACTAAAGCTGATTATTTCTTTGTTTTAATATTATATAAGATAATTTAGAATGAGAGGATGAATTCAAAAGGATTTGGACGGTTTTGTAAGGGATTAACTATACAGATAATTGAATGATGGACAGGAAATAATGGGTTCCTTCAGAGGGGTGCATTCTTAAAATAAAGGGATTTACCATTGAACATAAGCTGATGATTTCTTTGCTTCAATAAAATAAATTATTATTTAGGGTGTGAAGATGAATTCCAAAAGATTTAGCAGGTTTCCTAGGTGATTAACTGTCCTGATTTTTATACGTAAAACAGAGTATTATGGGTTCCTTCATATGGGTGTAATTTTACAGTAAAAGGATTCATCAATGAACCAAAGCTGATAATTTCTTTGTTTCAATACAATAAAAGATAAAATAGCGTGTGAGGGTAAATTGAAAAAGATTTAGGAGGTATCCTAGGTGATTATTTGTACAGAAAATTTACATTTAAGTTTAACGAGAAACAGGAAATTATGGGTTCCTACTTAGGGGTCTAATTTCAGAATGAAAGGATTTTTTTGGAAACTAATGCTAATTATTTCTTTGTATTAATGTGAGAAAATATAAATTAGGGTATGAGGGTAAATTCAAAAAGATTGAGGCGGTTTCGTAAGTGATTATTTATACTGATAATTTAACGACAAATGCAAAATTATAGGTTCCCTCATGGGGATGTAATTCTATAAGAAAAGGATTTATCATTTAACTAAATGTAACTATTTCTTTGTATTAATGAGATGAAAGACAAGTTAGGGTGTGAGGGTAAATTCAAAGAGATTTAGTAGGTTTCCTTGGTGATTATTTATACAGATATTTTAACGCGAAACAGAAAATTATGAGTTCCTTCATGGGGGTGTAATTCTATAAGAAAAGGATTAATCATTAAACTAGAGGTTTTTATTTCTTTGTATTAATACAATTAAAGATAATCTTGGGTGTGAGGATTAATTGAAATAGATTTAGGAGGTATCCAAGGTGATTATTTATACTGCTAATTTAACGAGAAACAGAAAGTTATGGGTTCCTTTATAGGGGTGTAATTTCAGAATAAAAGGATTTTACAGGGGACTAATGTTGAGTATTTCTTTGTATTAATGTGAGGAAGGATAAATTAGGGCGTGAGGGTAGATTGAAAAAGATTTAGGAGGTTTCGTAAGTGATTATTTATACTGATAATTTAACGACAAATGCAAAATTATGGGTTCCCTCATTGGGGTGTAATTCTATAAGAAAAGGATTTATCATTTAACTGGAGCTTTTTATTTCTTTGTATTAATACAATAAAAGATAAAAAAGGGTGTGAGGGTAAATTGAAATAGATTTAGGAAGTTTCCTAGGTGATTGTTTATACTGATAATTCAAAGATAAACTCAAAATTAAGGGTTCCTTCATGGGGGTGTCATTCTTTAAGAAAATTATATATTATTGAACTAAACCTGTCTCTTTCTTTGCTTTAATACAATAAAAGATAAAATAGGGTGTGAGGGTAAATTGAAAAAGATTTAGGAGGTTTCCTAGGTGAATATTTGTACAGAAAATTTAACAAGAAACAAGAAGTTATGGGTTCCTACTTAGGGGTCTAATTTCAGAATAAAAGGATTTCTTTGGAAACTAATGCTAATTATTTCTTTGTATTAATGTGAGAAAATATAAATTAGGGTATGAGGGTAAATTCAAAAAGATTGAGGAGGTTTCGTAAGTGATTATTTATACTGATAATTTAATGACAAATGCAAAATTATAGGTTCCCTCATGGGGATGTAATTCTATAAGAAAAGGATTGATCATTTAACTAAATGTAACTATTTCTTTGTATTAATGTGATGAAAGACAAGTTAGGGTGTGAGGGTAAATTCAAAGAGATTTAGTAGGTTTCCTAGGTGATTATTTATACAGATATTTTAACGCGAAACAGAAAATTATGAGTTCCTTCATGGGGGTGTAATTCTATAAGAAAAGGATTAATCATTAAACTAGAGGTTTTTATTTCTTTGTATTAATACAATTAAAGATAATCTTGGGTGTGAGGGTAAATTGAAATAGAATTAGGAGGTATCCAAGGTGATTATTTATACTGATAATTTAACGAGAAACAGAAAGTTATGGGTTCCTTTATCGGGGTGTAATTTCAGAATAAAAGGATTTTACAGGGGACTAATGTTGAGTATTTCTTTGTATTAATGTGAGGAAGGATAAATTAGGGCGTGAGGGTAGATTGAAAAAGATTTAGGAGGTTTCGTAAGTGATTATTTATACTGATAATTTAACGACAAATGCAAAATTATAGGTTCCCTCATTGGGGTGTAATTCTATAAGAAAAGGATTTATCATTTAACTGGAGCTTTTTATTTCTTTGTATTAATACAATAAAAGATAAAAAAGGGTGTGAGGGTAAATTGAAATAGATTTAGGAAGTTTCCTAGGTGATTGTTTATACTGATAATTCAAAGATAAACTCAAAATTAAGGGTTCCTTCATGGGGGTGTCATTCTTTAAGAAAATTATATATTATTGAACTAAACCTGTCTCTTTCTTTGCTTTAATACAATAAAAGATAAAATAGGGTGTGAGGGTAAATTGAAAAAGATTTAGGAGGTTTCCTAGGTGAATATTTGTACAGAAAATTTAACAAGAAACAAGAAGTTATGGGTTCCTACTTAGGGGTCTAATTTCAGAATAAAAGGATTTCTTTGGAAACTAATGCTAATTATTTCTTTGTATTAATGTGAGAAAATATAAATTAGGGTATGAGGGTAAATTCAAAAAGATTGAGGAGGTTTCGTAAGTGATTATTTATACTGATAATTTAACGACAAATGCAAAATTATAGGTTCCCTCATGGGGATGTAATTCTATAAGAAAAGGATTGATCATTTAACTAAATGTAACTATTTCTTTGTATTAATGTGATGAAAGACAAGTTAGGGTGTGAGGGTAAATTCAAAGAGATTTAGTAGGTTTCCTAGGTGATTATTTATACAGATATTTTAACGCGAAACAGAAAATTATGAGTTCCTTCATGGGGGTGTAATTCTATAAGAAAAGGATTAATCATTAAACTAGAGGTTTTTATTTCTTTGTATTAATACAATTAAAGATAATCTTGGGTGTGAGGGTAAATTGAAATAGAATTAGGAGGTATCCAAGGTGATTATTTATACTGATAATTTAACGAGAAACAGAAAGTTATGGGTTCCTTTATCGGGGTGTAATTTCAGAATAAAAGGATTTTACAGGGGACTAATGTTGAGTATTTCTTTGTATTAATGTGAGGAAGGATAAATTAGGGCGTGAGGGTAGATTGAAAAAGATTTAGGAGGTTTCGTAAGTGATTATTTATACTGATAATTTAACGACAAATGCAAAATTATAGGTTCCCTCATTGGGGTGTAATTCTATAAGAAAAGGATTTATCATTTAACTGGAGCTTTTTATTTCTTTGTATTAATACAATAAAAGATAAAAAAGGGTGTGAGGGTAAATTGAAATAGATTTAGGAAGTTTCCTAGGTGATTGTTTATACTGATAATTCAAAGATAAACTCAAAATTAAGGGTTCCTTCATGGGGGTGTCATTCTTTAAGAAAATTATATATTATTGAACTAAACCTGTCTCTTTCTTTGCTTTAATACAATAAAAGATAAAATAGGGTGTGAGGGTAAATTGAAAAAGATTTAGGAGGTTTCCTAGGTGAATATTTGTACAGAAAATTTAACAAGAAACAAGAAGTTATGGGTTCCTACTTAGGGGTCTAATTTCAGAATAAAAGGATTTCTTTGGAAACTAATGCTAATTATTTCTTTGTATTAATGTGAGAAAATATAAATTAGGGTATGAGGGTAAATTCAAAAAGATTGAGGAGGTTTCGTAAGTGATTATTTATACTGATAATTTAACGACAAATGCAAAATTATAGGTTCCCTCATGGGGATGTAATTCTATAAGAAAAGGATTGATCATTTAACTAAATGTAACTATTTCTTTGTATTAATGTGATGAAAGACAAGTTAGGGTGTGAGGGTAAATTCAAAGAGATTTAGTAGGTTTCCTAGGTTTTTATTTATACAGATATTTTAACGCGAAACAGAAAATTATGAGTTCCTTCATGGGGGTGTAATTCTATAAGAAAAGGATTAATCATTAAACTAGAGGTTTTTATTTCTTTGTATTAATACAATTAAAGATAATCTTGGGTGTGAGGGTAAATTGAAATAGAATTAGGAGGTATCCTAGGTGATTATTTATACTGATAATTTAACGAGAAACAGAAAGTTATGGGTTCCTTTATCGGGGTGTAATTTCAGGGTTAGGGTTAGGGTTAGGGTTAGGGTTAGGGTTAGGGTTAGGGTTAGGGGTTAGGGTTAGGGGTTAGGGTTAGGGTTAGGGTTAGGGGTTAGGGTTAGGGTTAGGGTTAGGGTTAGGGTTAGGGTTAGGGTTAGGGTATAGGGGTATTTGCGATATTGCAACTCAGTTGCATCTCGTCAATGTCAAAAAAAAAAGATCACGTGACCTTTTGTAGGCGGAGTTAACTTTTTGTCACATTATATTATTTAGAAGGAGTACTATTTGTTTATATTTGGAATTTTCTTGATACTGTTATATTGTGGTACGAGTTTTAAATCGTGTCCGTAGCCTTTGTTTGATTTTAGATTTGCTTCGTTATTTCTGTGCTCTCGTTCACTGCTTTTAGAATAGAGGACCTCTGGCGAACTGGGATAAACACATCCACCATTGATTTTGTCTTTTGAATGCAATCTCTCTTTTTTCTGCCTCTATCTCCATAAGATTATATAATCACCAATAAAGCTGAGATGGTGTATTAGAGCACATTTCCTGCTATCAACCAGGAAAAGGAGTGGGTTCAATTCCCATTATCAGCAGAAAAAAAGGTGATACAATCTTATGGTTCTTCAATGTCAAGCACAGCGCATTATTGAACGATAAATAGAGGGTGCAAGTTTCAACAGCTGATTGTTACTTTGTTTTAATATAATAAAAGATAATTCAGGGTGTGGGGATGAATGTAAACAGATTTAATTGTACTGATTTTTAAACGTTAAACAGAAAATTCTGGGTTCCTTCAAAAGGGTGTAATTTTACAATAAAAGTACTTATCATAGAACTAAAGCTGATTATTTCTTTGTTTTAATATAATAAAAGATAATTTAGGGTGTGAGGATGAATTCAAAAGGATTTGGACGGTTTTGTAAGGGACTAACTAAATAGATAATTGAATGATGGACAGGAAATAATGGGTTCCTTCAGAGGGGTGCATTCTTAAAATTAAGGGATTTACCATTCAACTTAAGCTGATGATTTCTTTGCTTCAATAAAATAAATTATTATTTAGGGCGTGAAGATGAATTCCAAAAGATTTAGCAGGTTTCCTTGGTGATTAACTGTCCTGATTTTTTAATGTAAAACAGAGTATTATGGGTTCCTTCATAGGGGTGTGATTTTAAGGTAAAAGGATAAATCAATGACCTAAAGCTGATAATTTCTTTGTTTTAATATAATAAAAGAAAATTTAGGGTGTGAAGACGAATTCAAAAAGATTCATCACGTTTCCTAGGTGATTAACTATACAGATTTTTTTAACATTAAACAGAAAAATATGGGTTCCTTCATAGGGGTGTAATTTCACAATAAAAGGATTTTTCTGGGGTCTGATGTTGATTTTTTCTTTGTATTAATGTGAGAAAAGATAAACTAGGGCGTGAGGGTAGATTGAAAAAGATTTAGGAGGTTTCCTAGGTGATTATTCATACAGAAACATATAATTTAACAATAAACAGAAAATTATGGGTTCCTTCGTGGGGGTGTAATTCTATAAGAAAATGATTTATCATTTAACTAAAGCTGTTTATTTCTTTGTTTTAATGTGATAAAAGACAAGTGAGGGTGTAAAGATGAATTCCAAAAGATTTAGCAGGTTTCCTAAGTGATTAACTGTACTGATTTTATTAACATTAAACAGAAAACTATGGGTTCCTTCATAGGGGTGTAATTTTACAGCTAAAGGATAAATCATTGAACTAAAGCTGATTATTTCTTTGTTTTAATATACTAATAAAATACTAATTTAGGGTGTAAAGTTGAATTTCAAAAGATTTAGAACGTTTCCTAAGTGATTAACTGTACAGTTTTTTTTTCCTTTAAACAGAAAACTATGGGTTCCTTTACAGGGGTGTAATTTTACAGTAAAAGGATTTATCATTGAACTAAAGCTGATTATTCCTTTGTTTTGATATAGTAAAGGACAAGTAAGGGTGGAAAGATCAATTCCAAAAGATTTAGCAGGTTTCCTAGGAAATTAACTGTACTGATTTTTTAACGTTAAACAGAAAATTATGGATTCCTTCATAGGGGTGTAATTTTACAATAAAAGGATTAACCATTGAATTAAAGCTGATAGTTTCTTTGTTTTAAAATAGTAAAACATAAATTAGGGTGAGAAGATGAATTCCAAAAGATTTAGCATGTTTCCTTGGTGATTAACTGTACTGTTTTTTTAACGTTAAACAGAAAACTATGGGTTCCTTCATAGGGGTGTAATTTTACAGTAAAAGGATAAATCATTGAACTAAAGCTGATTATTTCTTTGTTTTTATAAAACAAAAGATAATTTAGGGTGTAAAGATGAATTCCAAAAGATTTGGCAGGTTTCCTAACTGATTAACTGTATTGATTTTTTAACGTTAAACAGAAAACTATGGGTTCCTTCATAGGGGTGTAATTTTACAGTAAAAGGATAAATCATTGAACTAAAGCTGATTATTTCTTTGTTTTAATATTACTAAAGATAATTTAGGGTGTAAAGATGAATTCCAAAAGATTTAGCAGGTTTCCTAGGTAATTAACTGTACTGATTATTTAACGTTCAACAGAAAATTATGGATTCCTTCATAGGGGTGTAATTTTACAATAAAAGGATTAACCATTGAACTGAAGCTGATAGTTTCTTTGTTTTAAAATAGTAAAACATAAATTAGGGTGAGGAGATGAATTCCAAAAGATTTAGCAGGTTTCCTTGGTGATTAACTGTACTGTTTTTTTAACGTTAAACAGAAAACTATGGGTTCCTTCATAGTGGTGAAATTTTACAATAAAAGGATTAACCATTGAACAAAATCTGATTATTTCTTTGTTGTTATATAATAAAAGATAATTTAGGGTGTAAAGATGAATTCCAACAGATTTAGCAGGTTTCCTAAGTGATTAACTGTACAGATTTTTTAACGTTAAATAGAAAACTTTGGGTTCCTTCAAAGGGGTGTAATTTTACAGTAAAAGGATAAATCATTGAACTAAAGCTGATTATTTCTTTGTTTTAATATTACTAAAGATAATTTAGGGTGTAAAGATGAATTCCAAAAGATTGAGCAGGTTTCCTAGGTAATTAACTGTACTGATTATTTAACGTTCAACAGAAAATTATGGATTCCATCATAGAGGTGTAATTTTACAAAAAAATGATTAACCATTGAACAAAATCTGATTATTTCTTGGTTTTTATATAATAAAAGATAATTTAGGGTGTAAAGATGAATTCTAACAGATTTAGCAGGTTTCCTAAGTGATTAACTGTATTGATTTTTTAACGTTAAACAGAAAACTATGGGTTCCTTCATAGGGGTGTAATTTTACAGTAAAAGGATAAATCATTGAACTAAAGCTGATTATTTCTTTGTTTTAATATTACTAAAGATAATTTAGGGTGTAAAGATGAGGGTTAGGGTTAGGGTTAGGGTTAGGGTTAGGGTTAGGGTTAGGGTTAGGGGTTAGGGTTAGGGTTAGGGTTAGGGTTAGGGTTAGGGTTAGGGTTAGGGTTAGGGTTAGGGTATAGGGGTATTTGCGATATTGCAACTCAGTTGCATCTCGTCAATGTCAAAAAAAAAAGATCACGTGACCTTTTGTAAGCGGAGTTAACTTTTTGTCACATTATATTATTTAGAAGGAGTACTATTTGTTTATATTTGGAATTTTCTTGATACTGTTATATTGTGGTACGAGTTTTAAATCGTGTCCGTAGCCTTTGTTTGATTTTAGATTTGCTTCGTTATTTCTGTGCTCTCGTTCACTGCTTTTAGAATAGAGGACCTCTGGCGAACTGGGATAAACACATCCACCATTGATTTTGTCTTTTGAATGCAATCTCTCTTTTTTCTGCCTCTATCTCCATAAGATTATATAATCACCAATAAAGCTGAGATGGTGTATTAGAGCACATTTCCTGCTATCAACCAGGAAAAGGAGTGGGTTCAATTCCCATTATCAGCAGAAAAAAAGGTGATACAATCTTATGGTTCTTCAATGTCAAGCACAGCGCATTATTGAACGATAAATAGAGGGTGCAAGTTTCAACAGCTGATTGTTACTTTGTTTTAATATAATAAAAGATAATTCAGGGTGTGGGGATGAATGTAAACAGATTTAATTGTACTGATTTTTAAACGTTAAACAGAAAATTCTGGGTTCCTTCAAAAGGGTGTAATTTTACAATAAAAGTACTTATCATAGAACTAAAGCTGATTATTTCTTTGTTTTAATATAATAAAAGATAATTTAGGGTGTGAGGATGAATTCAAAAGGATTTGGACGGTTTTGTAAGGGACTAACTAAATAGATAATTGAATGATGGACAGGAAATAATGGGTTCCTTCAGAGGGGTGCATTCTTAAAATTAAGGGATTTACCATTCAACTTAAGCTGATGATTTCTTTGCTTCAATAAAATAAATTATTATTTAGGGCGTGAAGATGAATTCCAAAAGATTTAGCAGGTTTCCTTGGTGATTAACTGTCCTGATTTTTTAATGTAAAACAGAGTATTATGGGTTCCTTCATAGGGGTGTGATTTTAAGGTAAAAGGATAAATCAATGACCTAAAGCTGATAATTTCTTTGTTTTAATATAATAAAAGAAAATTTAGGGTGTGAAGACGAATTCAAAAAGATTCATCACGTTTCCTAGGTGATTAACTATACAGATTTTTTTAACATTAAACAGAAAAATATGGGTTCCTTCATAGGGGTGTAATTTCACAATAAAAGGATTTTTCTGGGGTCTGATGTTGATTTTTTCTTTGTATTAATGTGAGAAAAGATAAACTAGGGCGTGAGGGTAGATTGAAAAAGATTTAGGAGGTTTCCTAGGTGATTATTCATACAGAAACATATAATTTAACAATAAACAGAAAATTATGGGTTCCTTCGTGGGGGTGTAATTCTATAAGAAAATGATTTATCATTTAACTAAAGCTGTTTATTTCTTTGTTTTAATGTGATAAAAGACAAGTGAGGGTGTAAAGATGAATTCCAAAAGATTTAGCAGGTTTCCTAAGTGATTAACTGTACTGATTTTATTAACATTAAACAGAAAACTATGGGTTCCTTCATAGGGGTGTAATTTTACAGCTAAAGGATAAATCATTGAACTAAAGCTGATTATTTCTTTGTTTTAATATACTAATAAAATACTAATTTAGGGTGTAAAGTTGAATTTCAAAAGATTTAGAACGTTTCCTAAGTGATTAACTGTACAGTTTTTTTTTCCTTTAAACAGAAAACTATGGGTTCCTTTACAGGGGTGTAATTTTACAGTAAAAGGATTTATCATTGAACTAAAGCTGATTATTCCTTTGTTTTGATATAGTAAAGGACAAGTAAGGGTGGAAAGATCAATTCCAAAAGATTTAGCAGGTTTCCTAGGAAATTAACTGTACTGATTTTTTAACGTTAAACAGAAAATTATGGATTCCTTCATAGGGGTGTAATTTTACAATAAAAGGATTAACCATTGAATTAAAGCTGATAGTTTCTTTGTTTTAAAATAGTAAAACATAAATTAGGGTGAGAAGATGAATTCCAAAAGATTTAGCATGTTTCCTTGGTGATTAACTGTACTGTTTTTTTAACGTTAAACAGAAAACTATGGGTTCCTTCATAGGGGTGTAATTTTACAGTAAAAGGATAAATCATTGAACTAAAGCTGATTATTTCTTTGTTTTTATAAAACAAAAGATAATTTAGGGTGTAAAGATGAATTCCAAAAGATTTGGCAGGTTTCCTAACTGATTAACTGTATTGATTTTTTAACGTTAAACAGAAAACTATGGGTTCCTTCATAGGGGTGTAATTTTACAGTAAAAGGATAAATCATTGAACTAAAGCTGATTATTTCTTTGTTTTAATATTACTAAAGATAATTTAGGGTGTAAAGATGAATTCCAAAAGATTTAGCAGGTTTCCTAGGTAATTAACTGTACTGATTATTTAACGTTCAACAGAAAATTATGGATTCCTTCATAGGGGTGTAATTTTACAATAAAAGGATTAACCATTGAACTGAAGCTGATAGTTTCTTTGTTTTAAAATAGTAAAACATAAATTAGGGTGAGGAGATGAATTCCAAAAGATTTAGCAGGTTTCCTTGGTGATTAACTGTACTGTTTTTTTAACGTTAAACAGAAAACTATGGGTTCCTTCATAGTGGTGAAATTTTACAATAAAAGGATTAACCATTGAACAAAATCTGATTATTTCTTTGTTGTTATATAATAAAAGATAATTTAGGGTGTAAAGATGAATTCCAACAGATTTAGCAGGTTTCCTAAGTGATTAACGGTACAGATTTTTTAACGTTAAATAGAAAACTTTGGGTTCCTTCAAAGGGGTGTAATTTTACAGTAAAAGGATAAATCATTGAACTAAAGCTGATTATTTCTTTGTTTTAATATTACTAAAGATAATTTAGGGTGTAAAGATGAATTCCAAAAGATTGAGCAGGTTTCCTAGGTAATTAACTGTACTGATTATTTAACGTTCAACAGAAAATTATGGATTCCATCATAGAGGTGTAATTTTACAAAAAAATGATTAACCATTGAACAAAATCTGATTATTTCTTGGTTTTTATATAATAAAAGATAATTTAGGGTGTAAAGATGAATTCTAACAGATTTAGCAGGTTTCCTAAGTGATTAACTGTATTGATTTTTTAACGTTAAACAGAAAACTATGGGTTCCTTCATAGGGGTGTAATTTTACAGTAAAAGGATAAATCATTGAACTAAAGCTGATTATTTCTTTGTTTTAATATTACTAAAGATAATTTAGGGTGTAAAGATGAATTCCAAAAGATTTAGCAGGTTTCCTAGGTAATTAACTGTACTGATTTTTTAACGTTCAACAGAAAATTATGGATTCCTTCATAGGGGTGTAATTTTACAATAAAATGATTAACCATTGAACAAAATCTGATTATTTCTTGGTTTTTATATAATAAAAGATAATTTAGGGTGTAAAGATGAATTCCAACAGATTTAGCAGGTTTCCTAACTGATTAACTGTATTGATTTTTTAACGTTAAACAGAAAACTATGGGTTCCTTCAAAGGGGTGTAATTTAACAGTAAAAGGATAAATCATTGAACTAAAGCTGATTATTTCTTTGTTTTAATATTACTAAAGATAATTTAGGGTGTAAAGATGAATTCCAAAAGATTTAGCAGGTTTCCTAGGTAATTAACTGTACTGATTATTTAACGTTAAACAGAAAAATTATGGATTCCTTCACAGAGGTGTAATTTTACAATAAAATGATTAACCATTGAACAAAATCTGATTATTTCTTTGTTTTAATATGATAAAAGATAATTTAGGGTGTAAAGATGAATTCCAAAAGATTTAGCAGGTTTCCTAAGTGATTAACTGGACAGATTTGTTGACGTTATACAGAAAACTATGGGTTCCTTCATAGGGGTGTAATTTTACAGTTAATGGATAAATCATTGAACTAAAGCTGATTATTTCTTTGTTTTAATATAACAAAAGATAATTTAGGGTGTAAAGATGAATTCCAAAAGATTTAGCAGGTTTCCTTGGCGATTAACTGTACTGATTTTATTAATGTTTAACAGAAAACTATGGGTTCCTTCATAGGGGTGTAATTTTACAGTAAGAAGGATTTATCATTGAACTAAAGCTGATTGTTTCTTGGTTTTAATATAGTAAAAAATAATTTAGGGTGAAAAGATGAATTGAAATAGATTTAGTAGGTTTCCTAAGTGATTAACAGTACTGATTTTTTAAAGTTAAACAGAAAATTATTGGTTCCTTAGTAGGGTTACAATTAAAGGAATTATCATTGAACTAAAGCTAATTGTTTCTTTGTTTTAATATAATAAAAGATAATATAGGGTGTGAGGGTAAAAGCAGAAAGATTTATCAGGTTTCCTAGGTGATTATCTGTACTGATAATGTCACAATGAACAGAAAACTATTGGTTTCTTTAAAGGGGTGTAATTTTGCAATAAAGGGATTTATTAGGATTGTAGAGCACCTCTAACAACTTGAAATAAATACATCTCACATCAGTTATTATTATTATCATTATTTTTTTTTTTTGGTCATTGCAGAAAATATTTTATTAAAAATCTAAAGAAAAAAAAGGTTCATCGATTTTAATTGATTGGCTATGAATAAGATTTCTGTAATGTAAGCAATATATCTATGATTTTCAATGACAACTAAGTCATGCTTACAAAATAAAAACCCAGTTGGAGACTGCATGAGGGTTGAAGATTGTGGTTTGGGGACTTACAGCTGAAGGTTGGAGACTGAGGGTTGTGGGCTGAGGGTTGAGGTTTAAGGTAGCAAAGGGGACAGTTTCGAATAAAGTACCCGTCAATATTTTTGTAAAATTGAGAGTTGCTGTACTTGAAGAGTTATGAGTGTTGCTAAAATTCATGAAATGATTTTTGATGATTATCATTAGTTAGAGGGATGTCTCTTGTTGAAATTGGTATGCAATATGTGGACCCCTATGATAAGTACACGTGAATCAGAACTAAAATGCGAAACTTGCGGCTAGGACTGTTAACTGTGTTTACTTTACACAGTGAAATTGAAAGTTGCAGAATTTGGCGATTGGCCTTATAAGGAGTGAATGAGGGTGTTTGTGCTGAATGGAAAGTGAGGAAATTTTAGTTATAGAGTTTCGAGGTCACACATCCCCTGGCTGCAATGAACTGTATAAGAAAAAAAAGACTGAGGGTTGAAGACTGAGGATTGTATATTGGGGACAGTGGGTTGAGGGTTGGGGACTGAGTGTTTTGGATTGAGGGTTGAGGGGTGAGTGATTGAAAATAAAGGTTGAAGATTGAGGTTTCTGGACTTAAGGGGTTTGTTTGATACTGAGGGTTGCGGGTTAGGGACAAAGTTCTGATGGTTAGGTTTAACTCTTATTGATACGAGCTGTCCGTCTGTAATGATGACCTGTACCGTACAAGATGTAATTCGGTGTTGGAAAGTGCCTTTATTTAGTTTTGGTTTATACATACGTGCTGCTTTTTTGTTTGATAGGTATTAGTTGAATTATATATTTAAAAAAAAAAAAACCAGGTGAGTGAAAGTTAAATTTTTGTTTTGTACTTTTATGCCATGAGAGGAGAGTTAAGTCACATCTTGAAATACAGGTTCCTTAACTTCGATTTCAATTGATTGGCTATGAATAATGATTGGCTCTAATCTGATTGATATGTTTTCATTCAGACAAGAATTTATCTGAGTAAAATGTTATTTCAGACCAAATGGAAGTCCAGGGATACCTTGAAACTGGATCAGAAAACGCTTTGAGTTTCGCCAATGCATGCATAGGCAATGCTTCAAACATTCTTGGAAGAAATACACCCGTAAGACTTCGTGATTGTCCTATCAACAGAGCAGAACAGGCATTGTGGACATCTAAATCCTTTGATGTTGATGGAATAGTTGTGACTATGAAACATTTTAAAGATTTTAAAGGGGAATATTCCTATTTTCAATTCCTACCACAGAAAGCAAGAAGTTTAATCCCAGTGTTTCCTATATTAAAGAAACATTTGAAACTTGAGACTTACAATGCAAATCAATTACAGAATTTGAAATGGTCTGTCAGCGTCAAATTATTTACTTCAACGCAATTTGATTTCCACATGGCCCTTTTGCCTATTCCAGATTTCCAATCAACACTTGAAACAAGAAATCAGATACAGAAAGTGCAATATACATACTACGATAATTTCAGAAAAGAGTTATCGGACGTCATTTTCTCTCTACCTCTAAAACAGCTAACAAGACCAACCTTTAAGAAAAATTATCTTTTGGACATTCGAAAGATGTATATTCTACCAGATGATGTTGAATATTTTAACGAAATACTCGATAAAACGGTGTTAAACACATCAACACCGGACGGATTTGAAGTGGTGTTAATTTGCTTCACATTTGGTAGAAGAGACTCCAAACCGGTTCCTCTTCATATGTTTTCATTAGATAATACTTTAATCAGTGTACACGTTGCATGTACAATGGCATCCAGTATAATAGAAACGAATTTGTTTTGGTCTAGATCCGGGCTTTTGGAAATTATTGGTAGGAGAGGAACTATGTCTGGTGCCCTCTCTCTCCGCGATTGTGCAAATTATCAATCTAATCTGGACGGCCGAAATCCTGACATACCTATTAAAGTGAGAAGACTCTGTCAAAATCCGGAGAATATGACATTTGTTCAATTTTATGCGGACACACCACACTTAATGAATGGGAGTATTCATCCCGTTTATAAGTCTGTAGTGTCTGGAGGACTGATGTCCCAAACACTTAATACTGCCAACAGGCAATCAGCAAATGATTATATAAACGCAATTCGTGAAAACACCATGAAGATGGGGACAGTTAGTTCTCGGGTGGAAATCGTTTCATATGTAACGGAGAGAAGTAATCTCTTATTTCCCTGGCAATTATTCAACGAAGATCATTTAAGAGAATTACTTTCACAATATTCCTTGCTTACACCAATTAAAGAAATGTCTGAAAAATCTAAATCATTTTTGCAAATGATTAGATCAGTTGGATCTTTCCTGACCGAAGAATTGAAATCTAAGTTGGCATCAAACGGAGATAAAGGTGGCTTTTTCTCCGCTTGGAGAACATTCCAGCTAGAGTGTGCGAATGAAATATTTTGGAAGGGACGGTTAAATTCATCTAAGTCTGGACTATATTCAGTAAATCTTGGACCAGGACAACAGAAACCGAATAGAAGTTTGACATGGGAGAATGGGTTCTTATGCTTAGATGATTGCACGTCCTGTGCGTTGGATGAAATGTCTGCACCGCCTCTTTTTGGTGTCGTTACACATGACATGGGGCAGGTAATGCGAATGAAACGATTCTTAAATTTCTCTGATTTCCTTCACGCAACAGACTCGCAGCTTGGAATGCGGTCCTTGCTACTTCTTTTGCGCGATATTCAAGAAGACCCTAAAACAATTGTTACAACCGATAGGTCATTTTTGGCTTCGCTGAAGGAAGCGGTATGCCCTCGATGGGCCGTAGTGTCAGGGAGAATAAATGTCACTACTTTATGTACCCATTTAGCCATTGGAGATGGTTTTAAGGAACCCTACACATTTCAAAGAGGGTTGGCTTTGATTAATGAAATTGGTAGAGATGTACATACCGTTTTGCGCTTAGGTGTACAAGGTTTGAAACTTAAATTCTTTCCCGATTGCCGAACAACGGACAAATCTCGCCATAAACGTTTCGTCTGGAACTCAAATTACCTATTAAAGATTATTGAAGAAGATGATGAAAAATTAGATGAGGATTATGTTGCTTTGACACTAGAGATCATACACTACATGGAAATAAACGATCTTGTTCATTCTTCTAAGTTTAACGCATTCAAAGATGAGATGGGCAGTTTAGTGTTTCCGTGGATTCCAGAAATTGCCTCACGGTTAGTTAGCAGTAACTTCAGTCGACATTTCGTTATCAAAGTTGCAACCTATATCTCTTGCTTTGGTCTACTACAGAATCATTGGTTTGTAAATTTCAGAAAATTACATGCGTTGCATACATCTATCCAGGCAGAATGCAATAATGTGCAACAACTTTTAAAAAGAAAGAAAATCTTATCAGAACACACTCTATCCTCTGTTATAACATTCAAGGCGCATAGGCTACATGAAAGCATTCCTTCTGCCTTCCCTGAACCATGCAAAATCCAAGACGAGGATGAGATATTACCGATTGATGAACAAACCACAGAACTCTTAGATGAACCCCATGAACCATTCGTCGGCATATCTATCGATTGTTCGTCTGAACTAGAAATAGTACACTACACTGACAGAAGAGGAAGACATGCTGGATTTACAGGGCGATGGAGTCCACAGGAAATTGAATGTCTTCATACGGTGATCCAGCACAACCTTCAGGGCGTTCAAGAAGCTTACCATTACTATCAATCACTTTGTGCAGAAAAAAACATTCCTGATAGAACATTCGTTGCATTTAAAGCAAAATATTTTCGACTTAAAAAATAATCTGTTATTGACTCGATAAGGTTAAAAAAGTAAGGCTATTTATCCTCATGACAAAAGGAACTGTAATTTTTATTTTTTTTATTTTAGAACATTAAATTCAATTACCAAGTTAGTTTGTGCAATCTTCATATATATTTTATATGTTTTATTAATACTCAGACTGAATGAGGTAAAATTAATGATATTTGTAAAGTTGAGAAGGTTCCGAAACAGGAAAGAATCTGTTTTAACGGCCATGAAAGACCTGTTGACTCGGATAGACTAGCAGGTTCTAAATGTTGATGAAATAATAATCATTAACTGGAACAGATCTCGTTGCAAAGCAACTAGTTGGTCTTTCGTTGATGTCAGAGTTAAAGAAGAAGTTACAATTGAAGAAAAAGAAAACAAAAACAAAAACAAAAAACGAATGATCTTTATGTAACTTAAGAAAATACAAATGGGTCTAAGTACACATTAACAAATATGTTAATTCTTCAAATCTTACACAAGTTCCCATCGCTACTTACGAATTAGAAATTGAAATAAATGTAGTCAATAATACAGTTGTGCATGTTGCGTCAAAGTACACTGTACTGGGCTAATGCCATCGTCTTATTTAGACCATAAAATGACAGTTTTATGCACAACACAAAACGTTAATAGTTGCCTTTGCAGATCGTGTCTATTTTATTAAACACTCGCACACTCCAAGTAACGCTGTCGGTCCACAGTTTCTCCCTGATGCCTTCTTTAAAGATTTCGGACTTAATAGCCCTGCTTCGACTGAACGAATTCTTACGGCACTTTTCATAGAGCCAGTCTTCAGCTGCGGAGTTCCATTTCCAGAAAAATTTGGTTTTCCTGGATGGCGCCGGTGTCTGAGGGTCAGGGGTTGAGGTACATGGCTGCGCAACTTCCTGCGTTGACGTTTCTGTTTCAGCGCTAACACTACCCAAATCTAAGTCCATCCTCTCCAGATTCTCCAAGTCTTTGTTTGTAATTACAATTTGGTGTTGTGTGCACGGCTGAAGGAAAAATGGCATCCCCTGTAAATGATCCGTAATATCTTTTGAGATTCCCTTTGCCACGTCCTCTATCTGTTTTTCTAGTCGTTCTATGTCCCTGCGCAGTGCCTGACTTTCCACTTCAACTGTGGAAAGTCTGTTTGATACAGAGTTTAGGACTTCGACATTTTCTTTCTTGATCTGTGCTAGCCCTTCTTTAAACTCTTTTGAAATGTCAGTGATGTACGTCTCCACGACCTCCAGAAGCTGCTGTGCTTCTTCTGAAATAAGACACAATCCAGTTGTATTTTTGAGTCATACAACACATTTATTAGAAAATAATATCGAATTAGTTTCGATGTTAAGAGCGATTTTTTTTCTTTAACTAATAAAATAAACTATCAAGCATGAAACATTGATGAAACTTGAGACTTACCCGAGTCTTGTTCTTCACTCATCGCTCTGTAATACAGCACCCCTAGCAAACTGAAATGAAAACAATATTAATATTTATTTCAAAATAATAAACCAACAAATCTCTATTCCAATCTTTTAACCAGAGCATATCATAATACTGAACAAGAAGTATCCGACCTATATATAATGAAATGATGAAAGTGCGACAAGTAAGAATCGGTAATGGCGGAATCTTAATAAATAACTTGATCAATTGTGTGTGTTGAGGACTGAGGGTTGTGGATTGAGAGTTGGGGACTAATGGCTGAGAGGTGCTGATTAGAGGCTGACAACTGAGGGTTGCAGATTTGAAAGAGAGCGTTAAGGGTTTTGAGACTCATGATTTAAGAACAGGGAGGTAAGGAGTTGGGGACCGAGGGTTTTGGGTGGGAAGATTGGGGGTTGGGAGCAAGAATGATTGTTGTGGGTTGGAGACTAAGGATTGAGGGCGGACGACTGTGGGTTAGGGAACGAGGGATGAGGGTTAAGTTTGGGGATCCAGAATGATAGTTGCGGGCTTAGGGCGTAAGGTTGGGGACTGAGGGTTGAGGATTGTGCTTTGCGGATCGGACATTGAAGTAAGTTGAAGACTTGGGGTTGAGGAATGAGGATTGTGGGTTGGATACTGAGGGTTGAGGACTGAGGGTTGGGGACTGAGGGTTGAGGACTGAGAATTGTAGAGTTGGGGGTTGGGGGCTTAAGGTTGAGGGATGGGGGTTGTGGATTTGGGACTGAGGGTTGAGGACTGAGGGGAGAATTTGTGATTACTGTAGTGAACTAATTGATAGTTAATTTAGCTTTGTTCTGTTTGCCTGACTGCTTGTTTATATGTCTATTGATTATTTTACCTATTTCATGAATAATAAAACCTTTTCAATTGTGCACGAAGCCGATGGAACAGTCTGGGTGCTGCAGTAAATGTCAACCTTTTTAGAGCCTTAGTATTACTTATATTTTTTTAAACTTATCTCATTCTGAATAGAAATTATGGACAGAAAATGAACAAGTACAATATAATGTAAATACAACACTAGAAATATCTTACCGAAACTGTACACTTTTTGTTTTCTCTGATTTGTTGGAGACGCGTGTTAATCGGATATAAAACTTACACGCTGATAAAGAAACCACACCACATGAACCAAAAATAACCGGAAAATCTCAAACCTTAAATTGAACTTATCAATGTTTAAAATCTTGTAAATGTGACATAGGAGACCTCAAATGCATGACGTTAGGTCTTAAAGCATACCAATCTTAATATTAAATATTGAATCTGGAAGATTTAATGAATCTCTTCAGTGAATTAGGCAGTCATGAAATAGCTGCAATATATTCTCTATATTCTCTAAGGCAGGTCACTTTAAACATTCTGAATCGGAAATGCAACGAATAATCCCCGCAACTGATATGCGTGTGTCAGAAACATGTTATTATAAATTATAGAGTATTCCGGAAAAAAATATATCATATGTATTGGTTTTCTCTTTTTCGTACTTTGCTGTTTTTTCCGGTTTGCCGAGCCATCGTTTGTTTTTTTGTTTTTTTTTTAATGTTTAATGCAAAATACTAGCTTAAATCAGTGTTTGTTAGTTTTTGGTGATTGTAAATATTTGTGCCGAACTGCTTACACCCCAGGTTAGTTTGCTTTACCCGTGTAAAAAAAGAAATTCGATCGACAAGCATATTGACAATGAAAATAGTTCCAATAATTATGTCATGTTATGCATTTCCTCGACTACAGAGAACTTTTATTATCATAATTTGTAGCTGTCAGTGTTAGGGTATAGGGGTATTTGCGATATTTCAACTCAGTTGCCTCTCGTCAATGTCAAAAAAAGATCATGTCACCTTTTGTAGGCGGAATTAACTTTTTGTCACATTATATTATTTAGAAGGAGTAATATTTGTTTATATTTGGGGTTTTCTTGATACTGTTGTATTGTGGTACGAGTTTTAAATCGAGTTCGTAGCCTTTGTTTGATTTTAGATTTGCTCATTTCTTTCCTGTGCTCTCGTTCACCGCTTTTAGAATAGAGGACCCCTGGCGAACTGGGATAAACACATTCACCATTGATTTTGTCTTTTGAAAGCAACCTCTCTTTTTCTCCTTCTATCTCCATATGATAATATAATCACCAATGAAGCTGATATGGTGTATTAGAGCACATTTCCTGCTATCATCCAGGAAAAGGAGTGGGTTCAATTCCCATTATCAGCAGAAAAAAAGGTGATACAATCTTATGGTTCTTCAATGTCAAGCACAGCACATTATTGAACGATAAATAAGGGGGTGCAAGTTTCAACAGCTGATTGTTACTTTGTTTCAATATAATAAAAGATAATTCAGGGTGTGGGGATGAATGTAAACAGATTTAATTGTACTGATTTTTAAACGTTAAACAGATAATTCTGGGTTCCTTCAAAGGGGTGTAATTTTACAATAAAAGTACTTATCATAGAACTAAAGCTGATTATTTCTTTGTTTTAATATTATATAAGATAATTTAGAATGAGAGGATGAATTCAAAAGGATTTGGACGGTTTTGTAAGGGATTAACTATACAGATAATTGAATGATGGACAGGAAATAATGGGTTCCTTCAGAGGGGTGCATTCTTAAAATAAAGGGATTTACCATTGAACATAAGCTGATGATTTCTTTGCTTCAATAAAATAAATTATTATTTAGGGTGTGAAGATGAATTCCAAAAGATTTAGCAGGTTTCCTAGGTGATTAACTGTCCTGATTTTTATACGTAAAACAGAGTATTATGGGTTCCTTCATATGGGTGTAATTTTACAGTAAAAGGATTCATCAATGAACCAAAGCTGATAATTTCTTTGTTTCAATACAATAAAAGATAAAATAGCGTGTGAGGGTAAATTGAAAAAGATTTAGGAGGTATCCTAGGTGATTATTTGTACAGAAAATTTACATTTAAGTTTAACGAGAAACAGGAAATTATGGGTTCCTACTTAGGGGTCTAATTTCAGAATGAAAGGATTTTTTTGGAAACTAATGCTAATTATTTCTTTGTATTAATGTGAGAAAATATAAATTAGGGTATGAGGGTAAATTCAAAAAGATTGAGGCGGTTTCGTAAGTGATTATTTATACTGATAATTTAACGACAAATGCAAAATTATAGGTTCCCTCATGGGGATGTAATTCTATAAGAAAAGGATTTATCATTTAACTAAATGTAACTATTTCTTTGTATTAATGAGATGAAAGACAAGTTAGGGTGTGAGGGTAAATTCAAAGAGATTTAGTAGGTTTCCTTGGTGATTATTTATACAGATATTTTAACGCGAAACAGAAAATTATGAGTTCCTTCATGGGGGTGTAATTCTATAAGAAAAGGATTAATCATTAAACTAGAGGTTTTTATTTCTTTGTATTAATACAATTAAAGATAATCTTGGGTGTGAGGATTAATTGAAATAGATTTAGGAGGTATCCAAGGTGATTATTTATACTGCTAATTTAACGAGAAACAGAAAGTTATGGGTTCCTTTATAGGGGTGTAATTTCAGAATAAAAGGATTTTACAGGGGACTAATGTTGAGTATTTCTTTGTATTAATGTGAGGAAGGATAAATTAGGGCGTGAGGGTAGATTGAAAAAGATTTAGGAGGTTTCGTAAGTGATTATTTATACTGATAATTTAACGACAAATGCAAAATTATGGGTTCCCTCATTGGGGTGTAATTCTATAAGAAAAGGATTTATCATTTAACTGGAGCTTTTTATTTCTTTGTATTAATACAATAAAAGATAAAAAAGGGTGTGAGGGTAAATTGAAATAGATTTAGGAAGTTTCCTAGGTGATTGTTTATACTGATAATTCAAAGATAAACTCAAAATTAAGGGTTCCTTCATGGGGGTGTCATTCTTTAAGAAAATTATATATTATTGAACTAAACCTGTCTCTTTCTTTGCTTTAATACAATAAAAGATAAAATAGGGTGTGAGGGTAAATTGAAAAAGATTTAGGAGGTTTCCTAGGTGAATATTTGTACAGAAAATTTAACAAGAAACAAGAAGTTATGGGTTCCTACTTAGGGGTCTAATTTCAGAATAAAAGGATTTCTTTGGAAACTAATGCTAATTATTTCTTTGTATTAATGTGAGAAAATATAAATTAGGGTATGAGGGTAAATTCAAAAAGATTGAGGAGGTTTCGTAAGTGATTATTTATACTGATAATTTAATGACAAATGCAAAATTATAGGTTCCCTCATGGGGATGTAATTCTATAAGAAAAGGATTGATCATTTAACTAAATGTAACTATTTCTTTGTATTAATGTGATGAAAGACAAGTTAGGGTGTGAGGGTAAATTCAAAGAGATTTAGTAGGTTTCCTAGGTGATTATTTATACAGATATTTTAACGCGAAACAGAAAATTATGAGTTCCTTCATGGGGGTGTAATTCTATAAGAAAAGGATTAATCATTAAACTAGAGGTTTTTATTTCTTTGTATTAATACAATTAAAGATAATCTTGGGTGTGAGGGTAAATTGAAATAGAATTAGGAGGTATCCAAGGTGATTATTTATACTGATAATTTAACGAGAAACAGAAAGTTATGGGTTCCTTTATCGGGGTGTAATTTCAGAATAAAAGGATTTTACAGGGGACTAATGTTGAGTATTTCTTTGTATTAATGTGAGGAAGGATAAATTAGGGCGTGAGGGTAGATTGAAAAAGATTTAGGAGGTTTCGTAAGTGATTATTTATACTGATAATTTAACGACAAATGCAAAATTATAGGTTCCCTCATTGGGGTGTAATTCTATAAGAAAAGGATTTATCATTTAACTGGAGCTTTTTATTTCTTTGTATTAATACAATAAAAGATAAAAAAGGGTGTGAGGGTAAATTGAAATAGATTTAGGAAGTTTCCTAGGTGATTGTTTATACTGATAATTCAAAGATAAACTCAAAATTAAGGGTTCCTTCATGGGGGTGTCATTCTTTAAGAAAATTATATATTATTGAACTAAACCTGTCTCTTTCTTTGCTTTAATACAATAAAAGATAAAATAGGGTGTGAGGGTAAATTGAAAAAGATTTAGGAGGTTTCCTAGGTGAATATTTGTACAGAAAATTTAACAAGAAACAAGAAGTTATGGGTTCCTACTTAGGGGTCTAATTTCAGAATAAAAGGATTTCTTTGGAAACTAATGCTAATTATTTCTTTGTATTAATGTGAGAAAATATAAATTAGGGTATGAGGGTAAATTCAAAAAGATTGAGGAGGTTTCGTAAGTGATTATTTATACTGATAATTTAACGACAAATGCAAAATTATAGGTTCCCTCATGGGGATGTAATTCTATAAGAAAAGGATTGATCATTTAACTAAATGTAACTATTTCTTTGTATTAATGTGATGAAAGACAAGTTAGGGTGTGAGGGTAAATTCAAAGAGATTTAGTAGGTTTCCTAGGTGATTATTTATACAGATATTTTAACGCGAAACAGAAAATTATGAGTTCCTTCATGGGGGTGTAATTCTATAAGAAAAGGATTAATCATTAAACTAGAGGTTTTTATTTCTTTGTATTAATACAATTAAAGATAATCTTGGGTGTGAGGGTAAATTGAAATAGAATTAGGAGGTATCCAAGGTGATTATTTATACTGATAATTTAACGAGAAACAGAAAGTTATGGGTTCCTTTATCGGGGTGTAATTTCAGAATAAAAGGATTTTACAGGGGACTAATGTTGAGTATTTCTTTGTATTAATGTGAGGAAGGATAAATTAGGGCGTGAGGGTAGATTGAAAAAGATTTAGGAGGTTTCGTAAGTGATTATTTATACTGATAATTTAACGACAAATGCAAAATTATAGGTTCCCTCATTGGGGTGTAATTCTATAAGAAAAGGATTTATCATTTAACTGGAGCTTTTTATTTCTTTGTATTAATACAATAAAAGATAAAAAAGGGTGTGAGGGTAAATTGAAATAGATTTAGGAAGTTTCCTAGGTGATTGTTTATACTGATAATTCAAAGATAAACTCAAAATTAAGGGTTCCTTCATGGGGGTGTCATTCTTTAAGAAAATTATATATTATTGAACTAAACCTGTCTCTTTCTTTGCTTTAATACAATAAAAGATAAAATAGGGTGTGAGGGTAAATTGAAAAAGATTTAGGAGGTTTCCTAGGTGAATATTTGTACAGAAAATTTAACAAGAAACAAGAAGTTATGGGTTCCTACTTAGGGGTCTAATTTCAGAATAAAAGGATTTCTTTGGAAACTAATGCTAATTATTTCTTTGTATTAATGTGAGAAAATATAAATTAGGGTATGAGGGTAAATTCAAAAAGATTGAGGAGGTTTCGTAAGTGATTATTTATACTGATAATTTAACGACAAATGCAAAATTATAGGTTCCCTCATGGGGATGTAATTCTATAAGAAAAGGATTGATCATTTAACTAAATGTAACTATTTCTTTGTATTAATGTGATGAAAGACAAGTTAGGGTGTGAGGGTAAATTCAAAGAGATTTAGTAGGTTTCCTAGGTGATTATTTATACAGATATTTTAACGCGAAACAGAAAATTATGAGTTCCTTCATGGGGGTGTAATTCTATAAGAAAAGGATTAATCATTAAACTAGAGGTTTTTATTTCTTTGTATTAATACAATTAAAGATAATCTTGGGTGTGAGGGTAAATTGAAATAGAATTAGGAGGTATCCTAGGTGATTATTTATACTGATAATTTAACGAGAAACAGAAAGTTATGGGTTCCTTTATCGGGGTGTAATTTCAGGGTTAGGGTTAGGGTTAGGGTTAGGGTTAGGGTTAGGGTTAGGGTTAGGGGTTAGGGTTAGGGGTTAGGGTTAGGGTTAGGGTTAGGGGTTAGGGTTAGGGTTAGGGTTAGGGTTAGGGTTAGGGTTAGGGTATAGGGGTATTTGCGATAGGGTTAGGGTTAGGGTTAGGGTTAGGGTTAGGGTTAGGGTTAGGGTTAGGGGTTGGGTTAGGGTTAGGGTTAGGGTTAGGGTTAGGGTTAGGGTTAGGGGGTTAGGGTTAGGGTTAGGGTTAGGGTTAGGGTTAGGGTTAGGGTTAGGGTTAGGGGGTTAGGGTTAGGGTTAGGGTTAGGGTTAGGGTTAGGGTTAGGGTTAGGGGGTTAGGGTTAGGGTTAGGGTTAGGGGGTTAGGGTTAGGGTTAGGGTTAGGGGGTTAGGGTTAGGGTTAGGGTTAGGGTTAGGGTTAGGGTTAGGGGGTTAGGGTTAGGGTTAGGGTTAGGGTTAGGGGGTTAGGGTTAGGGGGTTAGGGTTAGGGTTAGGGTTAGGGGGTTAGGGTTAGGGTTAGGGTTAGGGTTAGGGGGTTAGGGTTAGGGTTAGGGTTAGGGTTAGGGTTAGGGTTAGGGTTAGGGTTAGGGTTAGGGTTAGGGTTAGGGGAGTGGGTCAAAAAGCACACTTTTTGTAACTTAAAAGCACACTTTTTGTAACTTAAGCCAAAAAAGTGTGCTTTGTAACTTAAAAAAGTGTGCTTTTGTAACTTAAGAGTGTGCTTTGTAACTTATAAAGTGTTAATTGTAACATAAAGTTTCGGGGTTTGCCGACTTTGTCTGTTTTCATTTTTGACCGTTAGCGTATCCTTAAATAACATCGAAAACCGTCTCTAACCCTCTGGGTCCCGTCGCAATATCTTCGATAGTCTCTGAGATAGCTAACCCCGGTAGCGACACTTTTGTAACTTAAGGACCATCACGGATCAGATATCCAGAGTCGGGGGGTGAAATTGTTGAACGCTTATAAATCGTTAAAATAAACATTATATCGTTAACTAATGAGGTTTATCGCATTGTCTGGACATCGAAATACTTGAATTTACATAGACGTATTCATGTTGCTGTCTATTTTTGGAGATTTTCTGACCCGAACTAGTCACTTGATGTATTTTATTATTTGATAGGGTGAATTTTTTGAACGAGTCGAAATCGACAAAAACTCGATTAAATTGTTACTCGATTAGTATTGTCGCATTGCCCTGTCATGGAAATACTTGAATTAATGTCAAGATAGTAGTTTTTCTCTATATTTTTGGAGATGTTTGAACCTGATTGTTATGTATTATCTATGCAGCTCTGACTATGCGGGGCCACTAGGCTATCTGCCCACTTTGCAGCAGCTTTCTGTTCCATTATGCCTAGGGAGGGAATTGAACCCTCGTACATAGTCATAGAATTGCATACTACCTACAAACAAACAAGATTTATCTCTGTCTCTCTCTTTCTCTCTCTCAATTAGATTACATAATCACCAATACAGCTGATATGGTGTATTCGAGCACATTTCCTGTTATCAACCAGGAAAAGGAGTGGGTTCAATTCCCACTGTCAACAAAAAATGGTGATACATGCACAATCTTATAAGTATCTTTTGTCAAGCACAACACTTCTTCTTATAGCTATTTGTTACATTTTCTCTAAGACGAACTTTGAATGTTTTAGAAGCAATTTGTCCTATCAATATGTATACAGTTCTGACTATGTGGGGCCACTAGGCTATCTGCCCGCTTTGCACCAGCTTGTTCCATATGCCTAGGGAGGGAATCGAACCCTCGTACATAGTCATTGAACTGATCTACTTACAAAGATCTCTCTCTCTCTCTCTCTCTCTCTATCTCTCTCTTAATTAGATTACATAATCACCAATAAAGCTGATATGGTGTATTCGAGCACATTTCCTGTTACCCCCCAGAAAAAGGAGTGGGTTCAATTCCCACTATCAACAGAAAATAGGTGATACATGTACAATCTAATGGTTAACTTTTATCAAACAAAACACTTGTTCTTATAGCTATCTGTGTCATTTTCTCTAAGTAGCACTTTGAATGTTTTAGAAGTAATTAATTCTATCGCTATGTATACAGCTCTGACTATGTGGACCACTAGGCTATCTGCCCGCTTTGCACCAGCTTGTTCCATTATGCCTAGGGAGGGAATCGAACCCTCGTACATGGTCATTGAACTGTACCATATACAAACAAAGATCTCTCTCTCTCTCTCTGAATTAGATTTTGTAATCATCAATAAAGCTGATATGATGTATTTGAGCACATTTTATGTTATCAACCAGGAAAAGGAGTGGGTTTAATTCCTACTATCAACAGAAAAAAAGAATACATGTACAATCTAATGGTTAACTTTTATCAAGCACAACACTTCTTATATTTGTGACATTTTCTCTAAGAAGCACTTTAAATGTTTTTGAATCAATTTATTCTATCATGATTATAATTACAGCTCTGACTATGCGGGGCCACTAGGCTATCTGCCCGCTTTGCACCAGCTTTCTGTTCCATAATGCCTAGGGAGGGAATCGAACCCTCGTGCATAGTCATGGAACTGTACTACTTAAAAACAAAAAATAAACGGTTTAAAGGTTATTTAGCTGATAATCCTTCAGCATATGGAGAAGACCATCTCAGTAGTGTACATGAAGGGGTGGATACTGAACTTATAGCTAAATGCATTAAAGTTCATCCTGTTTCTACAGGATTAAAAGATAAAAATACCAAAGCAAAGTGATTAAGAATATATATTTTTAAATGATAAATTCATAACAATGGCTTTCCTACAGGGGGTGTAAGTTCAAAATAATACGATTATCCTCTAAACTAATGGTCATTACTTCTTTGTATCAATGTAACTCAGGATAAATTAGGATATAAATACTGATCTATTAAGATTAAGGGGGTTTACTTAGTGGTTAACGATACTGATTTTTCAATGATAAAATGAAAATTATGGGTTTTCTGATGGGGGTTTGATTTCAAAATAAAGGGATTTTTCCTAAAGGTAAAGGTGTTTATTACTTTGTATTGATGTGATATAGGATAAATTAGGGAACAATTATTGATCCCAAAAGATTTAGGGAGTTTCTTAAGTGATTAACTATACCGATTTTCAACAAGAAATTGAAAATTATGGATTGTTTTAGGGGGGTATAATTTCTTAATGAAAGAATTTTTCCTGAAACTAATGCTGATTATTTCTTTGTATTTATGTAGTCAAGAAAAAATGAGGGTGTAAGTCTTAATCCCAAACGTTTTTGGGGGTCTACTAAGCATTTAACTATATCCATTTTTGAACGTTAAACTGAAGAATATGGGTTCTTTCCTAGGGATGTAATTTCTTAATTAAATGATTTTCATTTAACTAATGATGTTTAATTCTTGGTATTATTGTAATAAAGGATAAATGAGGGTTGAGGTAACAATTCTGAAACATTTATGGGGTCTCTCAAGCGTTTAATTATATCTGTTTGTTAATGCTAAAATAGAAAAAATTGGTTCTTTCTTGGAGTTGATATTTCATAATGAAATGATTTTGCCTAAAACTATTGCTGTTTATTTCTCTGTATTCATGTAATGAAGAATAAATACGCTTGTAGGTATTCATAACAAAAGATTTAGGGAGTTTCCTAAATGATTTACTACACTGATTTTTTAACGATAAAATGAAAATTATGGGTTTTCCCTGAAGGATTTATTTCTCAATAAAAGGATTTTTCCTGAAACTAAAGCTGATTATTTCTTTGTATTAATGCACTAAAGGAGAATTGAGGGTGTAAGTCATAATCTGAAAAGTTTTAGGAGGTCTACTAAGCGTTTAACTATATCCATTTTTTAACGTTAAAATGAAAAATATGGGTTCCTTCGTGGGGATGTAATTTCTTAATAAAAAGATTTTTCATTTGACTAATGCTGTTTACTTCTTTGTATTCATGTAATTAAGGTTATATAAGGGCGTTAGTATTCATACAAAAAGATTTAGGGAGTCTCTTAAGTGTTTAATTATATCAGTTTGTTACATTAAAACGAAGAATATGGGCTCCTTCATGGGGGTGTAATTTCTAAATAAAAAGATTTTGCCATAAATCAATGCAATTTATTTCTTTGTATTCATGTAATTAAGGATATATAAGGGTGTTAGCATTCATACCAAAAGATTTAGGGAGTTTCCTTAATGATTTAATATACTGAATTTTTAACGATAAACAGAAAATTATGAGTTTTCTCAGGGGGTGATATTTCTTTATAAAAGGATTTTGCCTAAAGCTAATGCTAATTATTTCTTTGTATTAATGTATTAAAGGATAAATTAGGGTGTAAGTATTAATTTTTAAACATTTATGGAGTCTCTTAAGCGTTTAAGTATATCCATTTGTTAACGTTAAAATGAATAATATGGGTTCCTTCATGGGGGTGTTATTTCTTAATAAAATGATTTTGCCTAAAACTATTGCTGTTTATTTCTTTGTATTCATGTAATTAAGGATATATAAGGGTGTAAGTATTCATACCAAAAGATTAAGGAGTTTCCTAACTGATTTACTACACTGATTTTTTAACGATGAAATGAAAATTTTGAGTTTTCTCAGGGGGTGTTATTTCTCAATAAAAGGAGTTTTCCTAAAACTAAAGCTGATTATTCCTTTGTATTAATGCACTTAAGGAGAATTGATGGTGTAAGTCTTAATCCCAAAAGTTTTTGGTGGTCTACTTAGCGTTTAACTATACCTATTTTTGAACGTTAAAATGAAAAATATGGGTTCCTTCCTGAGGATGTCATTTTTTAATAAAGTGATTTTTCATTTAACTGATTTTGTTTATTTCTTTGTATTCATGTAATTAAGGATATATAAGGGTGTTAGCATTCATACCAAAAGATTTAGGGAGTTTCCTTAATGATTTAATATACTGAATTTTTAACGATAAACAGAAAATTATGAGTTTTCTCAGGGGGTGATATTTCTTTATAAAAGGATTTTGCCTAAAGCTAATGCTAATTATTTCTTTGTATTAATGTATTAAAGGATAAATTAGGGTGTAAGTATTAATTTTTAAACATTTATGGAGTCTCTTAAGCGTTTAAGTATATCCATTTGTTAACGTTAAAATGAATAATATGGGTTCCTTCATGGGGGTGTTATTTCTTAATAAAATGATTTTGCCTAAAACTATTGCTGTTTATTTCTTTGTATTCATGTAATTAAGGATATATAAGGGTGTAAGTATTCATACCAAAAGATTAAGGAGTTTCCTAACTGATTTACTACACTGATTTTTTAACGATAAAATGAAAATTTTGAGATTTCTCAGGGGGTGTTATTTCTCAATAAAAGGAGTTTTCCTAAAACTAAAGCTGATTATTCCTTTGTATTAATGCACTTAAGGAGAATTGATGGTGTAAGTCTTAATCCCAAAAGTTTTTGGTGGTCTACTTAGCGTTTAACTATACCTATTTTTGAACGTTAAAATGAAAAATATGGGTTCCTTCCTGAGGATGTCATTTTTTAATAAAGTGATTTTTCATTTAACTGATTTTGTTTATTTCTTTGTATTCATGTAATTAAGGATATATAAGGGTGTTAGCATTCATACCAAAAGATTTAGGGAGTTTCCTTAATGATTTAATATACTGAATTTTTAACGATAAACAGAAAATTATGAGTTTTCTCAGGGGGTGATATTTCTTTATAAAAGGATTTTGCCTAAAGCTAATGCTAATTATTTCTTTGTATTAATGTATTAAAGGATAAATTAGGGTGTAAGTATTAATTTTTAAACATTTATGGAGTCTCTTAAGCGTTTAAGTATATCCATTTGTTAACGTTAAAATGAATAATATGGGTTCCTTCATGGGGGTGTTATTTCTTAATAAAATGATTTTGCCTAAAACTATTGCTGTTTATTTCTTTGTATTCATGTAATTAAGGATATATAAGGGTGTAAGTATTCATACCAAAAGATTAAGGAGTTTCCTAACTGATTTACTACACTGATTTTTTAACGATAAAATGAAAATTTTGAGTTTTCTCAGGGGGTGTTATTTCTCAATAAAAGGAGTTTTCCTAAAACTAAAGCTGATTATTCCTTTGTATTAATGCACTTAAGGAGAATTGATGGTGTAAGTCTTAATCCCAAAAGTTTTTGGTGGTCTACTTAGCGTTTAACTATACCTATTTTTGAACGTTAAAATGAAAAATATGGGTTCCTTCCTGAGGATGTCATTTTTTAATAAAGTGATTTTTCATTTAACTGATTTTGTTTATTTCTTTGTTTTCATGTAATTAAGGATATATAAGGGTGTTAGCATTCATACCAAAAGATTTAGGGAGTTTCCTTAATGATTTAATATACTGAATTTTTAACGATAAACAGAAAATTATGAGTTTTCTCAGGGGGTGATATTTCTTTATAAAAGGATTTTGCCTAAAGCTAATGCTAATTATTTCTTTGTATTAATGTATTAAAGGATAAATTAGGGTGTAAGTATTAATTTTTAAACATTTATGGAGTCTCTTAAGCGTTTAAGTATATCCATTTGTTAACGTTAAAATGAATAATATGGGTTCCTTCATGGGGGTGTTATTTCTTAATAAAATGATTTTGCCTAAAACTATTGCTGTTTATTTCTTTGTATTCATGTAATTAAGGATATATAAGGGTGCAGGTATTCATACCAAAAGATTAAGGAGTTTCCTAACTGATTTATTACACTGATTTTTTAACAATAAAATGAAAATTTTGAGTTTTCTCAGGGGGTGTTATTTCTCAATAAAAGGATTTTTCCTGAAACTAAAGCTGATTATTTCTTTGTATTAATGCACTAAAGGAGAATTGATGATGTAAGTCTTAATCCCAAAAGGTTTTGGGGGTCTACTTAGCGTTTAACTATACCTATTTTTGAACGTTAAAATGAAGAATATGGGTTCCTTCCTGAGGATGTCATTTTTTAATAAAGTGATTTTTCATTTAACTGATTTTGTTTATTTCTTTGTATTCATGTAATCAAGGATATATAAGGGTGTAAGTATTCATATCAAAAGATTTAGGGAGTTTCCAAACTAATTAAGTCTACTGATTTTTTTAACGATAAACAGAATATTTTGAGTTTTCTCAGGGGGTGTAATTTCTTTATAAAAGAATTTTATCTGAAACTAATGCTGATTATTTCTTTGTATTAATGTATTAAAGGAGAAATATGGGTGTTATTATTGATCCCAAAAGTTTTAGGGGGCTTCCGGAGCATTTAACTATATCCCTATTTTAACATTAAAATGAAGAATATTGGCTTCTTTCCAGGGATGTAATTTCTTTATAGAAATATTTGTCCGTAAATTAACACCGATTATTTCTTTGTAGGAATGTATCAACGGATAAATAAGGGTGCAAATATTGATCCGAAAAGATTTCGAGGGTTTCCTTAGTGTTTTACTTTACTGATTTGTTCACGTTAAACCGAAATTATTCAGCTCCTTGATGGGGTATAATTTTATAATAAAAGGAGTTTACATGCACTTAAGGAGATTATTTCTGTGTATTAATATCATTAAAGATAAATAAGGGTACAATCGTTGATTACAAAAGACTTAACAACATTTTTTGTAAATGTCTCACATACACACTTTTCTGTATATTCGTTCGTCATTGTATGAAGTTTACAACGTTATTCTGAATAGTATATTTCATCGATAACACTCAAAAGAAACTATTATAACAGTTTAAGATGTGTAACTACATTTAGTTTAAACACTTGACACCCAACATGTATTGTACACAATGTACATATAACATTCCGATTCGTCAATCAGTTGTAAATAAACAACTACGGGATCAACAGTTGACAAAACAATCAAATACAGTATAAAGAACAATTATTTACACTTATTTTATGCAAACCTACCTTGCATTAGTCTGATTTAATCCCAAAACACAAGTATAATCCATGTCACCTTGAAATCATTTTGTCACAAATGTTTTTTTTCAACACCGAGCCCGATCGAATCTCGAACCCGATAATTTCCGGCTAGTGTTTTGGGCCTTTTTCTCTGTTGTAATTGGTGTAGAATAAGACTGAAATAGAACAAGAATATTTGATTTATTTCCAGTAACTCTTATTGCCATAATCACAAGAATTTATGGTCCCTACAAAAAAAGTGTTACTTGTAACTTAATCCAATATTTTGGTCCTCTAAACCCCAGAGATTTATTTTAAGGAAATTCATGAAATATTGCATCAAATGGACATTTTCTTCATGATTTATTGTTTATTGTAGAGTTCTTAAGAGATTATAACTAAAATATTTCACAGTTAAAGCCTCTGAAAAAATTTGGACCCCCTCGAGTAAGCCCATATTTCTCTACTTTTGGTCAAATAAAGCACATACTGTAGGGGGTCTAAATTTGTAATGCTCCTTGTAAATATTAATTTCTGCCTGATTTATTCTTTAATTACATGTATTCAAGAGAATATAACAAATCAATTTCACAATTAAAGCCCTTTAAAAGTTTAAGGGACCTTGGAGTAGACCCATTTTTTTTCAATTTTGGATAAAATAAAGTGCATACTGCGCAGGGTGTAAACTTAAAAATAAGCATCAAATTGTTGATTTCTACATGATTTATTGTTTATTGTAAAGCCCTTAAGAGATTATAACTGAAAAACTCTACAGTTAAACCCTCTAAAAAAAATGACCCACTTGAAAAAGCCATTAAATTTCAATTTGACGTTAAATATTGGGCATAGTCAGTCCCTTCGGAAACCCTCTAAATTTAGGTATCAATATTTCAAGCATTATTTATCCTAATACACATATATACAAAGGATATAGGACCCTTAGTTAAAAGAATTACCCCTCTGTTATGAATTTATACCCCCCGGAGTATTCCAATAAATTTCAATTTGACGTTAGATATAGGGCATACTAAATCCCTTCGGAAATTCTCTAATCTTTGAATACCAATATTTCAACCCTTATTTACCTTAATACACATCAATACAAAGGAATAAGGACCATTAGTTAAAAGAAATACCCCTCTGTTATGAATTTATACCCACCTAAGAGAACCTATAATTTTTTATTTACCGGAAATAAGATGGTATAATAAATCCTATCTTACCCCCAATAAATCTCAAAGTATGAACAATTCAACCCTAATTTATCCTAATACATATTATAACGAAGGAATAAGAACCACTAGAGCAAAGGACTATCTCTTGATTATGAATTTGTACCCCCCCTCATTTTACCAATAAATTTCAATTTGATGTTAAATATTTGGCATAGTCAGTCCCTTCGGAAACCCTCTAAACCTCTAAGTATAAATCTTTCAACCCTTTTTTATCCTAATACACATGAATACAAAGGATATAGGACCCTTAGTTAAAAGAATTACCCCTCTGTTATGAATTTATACCCACCAGAGTATTCCAATAAATTTCAATCGACGTTAAATATAGGGCATACTAAATCCCTTCGGAAACTCTCTAATCTTTTAATACCAATATTTCAACCCTTATTTACCCTAATACACATCAATACAAAGAAATTAGGACCCTTAGTTAAAAGAATTACCCCTCTGTTATAAATTTATACCCAACTAAGAGAACCTATGTTTCTCAAATTACCAAAAATGATATAGTACACTTAATTCATTCTGACCCCCAATAAATCTCAAAGTATGAACATTTCAACCCTAATTTATCCTAATACATATTATAACGAAGAAATAAGAACCACTAGAGCAAAGAACTATCGCTTGATTATGAATTTATACCCCCCTGAGTACACCCAAAAATTTTCATTTGACGACAAATATATGGTATACTAAATCCCTCCTGACCCCAACTAAACCTTTACATATTAATATTTATACCCTATTTTATCCTAATACACATCAAAACAAAGGATAAAATATCATTAGCTTAAAGAAATACCCCTGTATTATG